>NW_010362485.1:39948-41596 GCF_000414095.1 Morus notabilis
GAACGTCTAGCCCTCGCCTTAATGATAGCTTCGAGAAAGCTTCGGCACTACTTCCAATCCCACACGATACGAGTTCTCACAAACCACCCGTTAAGACAGGCCTTACAAAAGCTGAAAACATCCGGACGGCTCCTCAAATGGTCGGTAGAACTGAGCCAGTTTGATATAAAATACATGCCGAGAACCGCTATTAAAGGTCAAGCGCTCGCCGACTTTCTGGCTGAATTCTCTCATAGGCCAACCTACACCCCATCTGAAGAAACCGAGATTGCAAGATGGAAGCTTTACGTGGATGGGGCGTCGAGCGAAAACGGATCAGGAGCCGGCATCTTACTGATTAGCCCCGAAGGCCACAAGATTACCTCGGCGGTACGGTTCAAGTTTAAAGCATCAAATAATGAGGCGGAATACGAAGCCCTAATTACGGGACTCCGTTTAGCAAACCACTTAAAGGTCGAGAGAATCAGCGTCTACAGCGACTCCCAGCTAGTCGTCGCGCAAATAAAGGAGGAATATCAAGCGCACGGCGAAAGAATGGGGGCATATCTAAGAAAGGTAAAAGAGGAGCTCGTTAAATACAAAAACTACAAGGTACTCCAGATCCCGCGAGCTGAAAATGCAAACGCAGACGCACTGGCAAAGCTGGCTTCGTCAAAAGATGCCGACACACTAGGCGTTGTCCCCATTGAAGAATTAGAACGACCGACCATCGAGGAGCGCGCCAAGGCATTTAGTGTCCAAGAGCGGGAAAATTGGATGACACCACTCATACGGTACCTAATGGACGCTCAGTTGCCGAATAGCAAAAACGAGGCCTGACGGATTAGGTATAGAGCCGTCAGGTACTTATTATACGATGGCCTGCTCTACCGACGAGGCTACTCTACACCTCTACAACGGTGCCTAGATGACGCCGAAGCCCAGAAGGTCCTCCAAGAAATACATGAAGGGATCTGTGGCAATCATTCCGAGGGACAATCTTTAGCGATAAAGGTTTTGAGGCAAGCATACTACTGGCCCACGCTAAAAAAGGATGCTTTCCAGTACGCCCGACGATGCGATAAATGCCAAAGGTATGCCACGATTCCTAGGGCACCCCCGGAAAAGCTAACTTCCATTCTCAGTCCATGGCCCTTCGCCAAGTGGGGGATTGACCTGATCGGGCCATTACATCCTGCACCTGGGGGGTTGAAATTCGCGATCGTTGCGGTAGACTATTACACGAAGTGGGCAGAGGCCAAGGCCCTAACCACTACCACGGAAGCAGCCTGCACCAAATTCATGTGGGACCACATCGTATGCAGGTTTGGGGTTGGCCATCAATAAAATTCTCAAGTATACCCTAAAGAAGAGACTCGATGACCTAAAAGGGAGATGGGCCGAGGAGCTTCCCAAGGTTTTATGGGCATATAGAACCACAAGCCGAACTACGACAGGAGAAACGCCTTTCTCCATGGCATACGGCGTCGAGGCGGTACTCCCTGTAGAAATTGAAACGCCAACCCTAAGAACTGTTGTCCACAACGACGAGGATAACGCGGAGGGCATGAACGGAGAACTCGATTTATTGGAAGAAAAGCGACTCGACTCCCAATTACGTCTCGCCGCTTATCAGCAACGGACGGCACGATATTATAATAAGAAAGTC
>NW_010362485.1:42415-43668 GCF_000414095.1 Morus notabilis
GAAGGGAGCGTTCTCTTCATCGCCACCAGGAGGGGGCACTTCCTCATCGCCGGCAGGAGGAGGCGAGTTGTAGAGGAAGCCCAAGTCCCAATCAGGACGCTCCTTTTTGATCAGATCAACAATTTGCTGACCCGCCGACTGGAAATCATTATTGCAGATGTCAAAGAGCTCTTGAGAAGCCTTGAATTCCTTAATGATCCGCACCCGTCTGGCGTTGAAGGTTGCCTCGGCCTCCATCTTCCCGTCGACCTTCCCCTCGGAACACCGATTCTCGGCATCCACGATCGCCCCGGCCAGTTTCTTTTCAGATTGATCAGCCCATCAAGTAAGCTTTGCGACTTCAGCCTTCAACTTGGTTACTTCGCTGTCCAGGCTGATCAGTTGGGCCTTCGCCAAATCCCTCTCCTCGATGGCATCATCCCTGCTCTTCTTGGCCTCATCGACGAGCGGCTGAAGCCGGGCCTCCAAATCGTCCATCTCATCCTTTCGCTCTTCGACCTTGATTAGGTCAAGGAGGTTAAGAAGGGAAAGGACGAGGCTCTGGAAAATGGCAGGAAATAAATAAAAAAAAAAAAAAAAAAACTGCCTTACGTGGATCTGAAAGGAAATTTGCTTGCGTTGGCGGTCGACTATGGAAGACTGGGATGCAGCATCGCCCCGACCTTGGCGTCAGAAATATCCAGAACCTGGAAGTTCGCATCCGTAATCTTCCCCCCCCGGGATCAGTATGCGTTCTCTTGGTCCCGGGGGTGCATGGACATCAGGAATGGGCACTACCGATGTCCAGGTCTTGTCAGTCGACGCCTAGCTAGGGGCCGGCTCCTCAGTACGCCTCCTCTTGTGCTTGCTCTTTTTGCCTTTCGGTGCAGGGCAGGAAGAGCCGGCCTTCTCCTTCCCCTTCGCCGAAGGCTGTTGGCCTGACGGGGGCCGCGGGATGGACGGCGGCTGTTGGCTCGGTGCCTGTTGTTGGCTTGGCGCCGGCTATTGGCCCCCAGGAAGCTGGATTCTCAAAGATGCCATCTCTAGCAAGGAAGAGAGGGTACCATCAGCATTAGAAAAATACGATTCTTAATTCAACAAAGCGTCGAGAGAAGTCATTACCTTCGTCGCTTAAATGGAAATACGAATGAACGGCGTCGAGATTCGAAGGGTTTGGAAGGTCGAGAATTAGGCCCGCAATACGAAGGTTCTCCTTGGTCAAGAGCGTGTCGATGTGGCGAACCTCCGACGAGTAGGAAAAAGCTTTCGCGATC
>NW_010362485.1:43720-45748 GCF_000414095.1 Morus notabilis
TCTAAACGCCGCCTGAACCAGCCTTCGGCGGGGCTGGCGGTCGTTGGGATGGAAGTTAAAAGGCCCACGAATCATGAAAAACATGGGCTTCCACCCATGTGATGACGAGGGGATGCCCAGAATAAGCTTTCCAAACCTAGGCTGAGCCTTCGCATGGCCACTCAGAAAATACCACCCATCGCACTTGGCGACGTGGCACAATTTGTACATGAATCGGAACTCGTCCAGTGGGAGTTCCATGTTAAACTTCTGGCTCCATAGAATCCAGGCTCCCGCAAAGCAGTACCAGAAGTTCGGCGCCAATTGGGCAGGAGAAATGCCGTAAAAGTGGCAATAATCTTTTACGAAGGGATGAATTGAGAGAGTCATCCCTGCAGCTACCGCTCTTGTGTAGACTGGAAGGTATCCGGTCGGCGGCATACTGGTCCTAAAATGCTTATCCGGGAGGAGGTACTCGAACCACCTCCCGTCAATACATCCCTCCTTCACAGCCCGAATGATATCCTTATTTCGGACCTTCGACGCCACATCGTCGGCTGTAAAGGAGGGCCTATCTGGGTCTCCGCTCGTGGAAGCCAGGGGGGCATCCACCGTCGCAGCGGTTACTCTGCTTACGCTCCCCCCCGTAAAAGGGATCCGCTCGACCACTTCGTCTATCATTCGGTCGACGCTACCGAATTCACTGCCGAAATCGTCGACTTCCCTCGACATCCTCGATATCCCTCAGCACAGAGCTGACACCGGAAGACGAAGAGGTCCATGAGATCTCTACCACCGAAGGAGGGTCAGAACGGACGACAGAAAGAGAATCCTTTCGACTGGGTGAACTTTGGACCATTGTTCTGATAAAAATAAGGACAAAAAGCTAAGTTAAAACCCTAACGTCGAGAGAAATAAACGGCGACTGCTCTAAACGACGACTGGTTAAACGTCGACCATTCATACAAGAATGGTAACGACGGGTGTTCATGGGAACTGCGGGTTCCCCAGAACCCAGAAACCAAAGACAAACAGACAAAAAATGCGCACATATAAAAGCCATGTCATCCAGTATGACGGAATACAACAAAGTAAAGTCTCTTTAACTAAATGTTTATTCTCATTTTCTGCATATATGTTTACATATTCCTGGTACTCAACGGGAGAAACCCCGCGAGTACGCAAAGAGAGGAAGGATCCGGGAACTTAGCGATGAAGAAGTAAACCCGGGACGGTTTCGTAGTGCACCTCAGAGAACGGGAAGAACGAAGGCGGAAGTTCAGCAAGCAGGGTTCCGGTGAAAGTACGGATGTCCCGGCAAAACAGCGGCAAAAAGTTTTTTGAAGTTTTCGAAGAAGGAAAAAATGATCCTCGGGTCCATAGAGAGTATTTAAAGAGTCAGGAATGAAGGCCCCCAACCGTCGGATGAAGACCCCAAAAGACCAACGGCCAGGGATCACTCTCCGTATCTGACGGTAAGAGGAAGGGCGGAAAATTGAAAAGACGCGGATCTGACGGCCTATATTCATTTTCTTGAAACACGGATACTCATCATTATGCCAAATCAATCGACGTGACGGTTATACACCCAAAGCACCCAGGCCATCATTGCGAACGAAGATTCGGGACTGATTTCCCACACCCGAAGCACGGAAAGGACAAACCGAACCTAGAGCTCGAGGCCGCCGAAAAAAAGGAGCCCTCGACCTGGGGGGTGGCTGTTGTGTGGGAAAATGTGATGGACACATGGACCAACGGTGTCACGACACGTGGCTATACTTTACTTTTCACCGAGCACCCAACCCTCGACGCTTCGTTTTCCTCAAGATCAGCTATAGAACCCGAAGATGAAGTCCATAATTAGGGCGACGACCCTATGAGGCGTCGACGGTTGATTTCGCCTGGGTCGACACAACAAGATCCCTCGACTGCAGAAGAGATCATTGGAAGGGGCGAGAAAGGTTAAACAACCACTGACGACGAGGGGAACGTCCCTTTTCGACATGATAGGTTACATGCAAAGATAAGGGAAGTCTGACAGCATTAATT
>NW_010362485.1:46534-75145 GCF_000414095.1 Morus notabilis
TTCTTGTTTAGTGAAATTATAGCTCTGCACTTTTCATTAGACAGACATTTTTACCGCTTCTTATTTAGTGGTATGATGAGCTGCACACTTTCATTATACAGACATATTCTATTATGTGAGTATTTCCTTTTTTTTTTTAAAAAAGGATGATCGGTTCCGGGTGTATATCTTCAGACCGTGAGTACATTTATTTTAAATGCTTTATAAAATTATATCCTACTGGGCCTTTCGCTCACCTTTTCCTGTTTTTAAATGTATTAAACCCCTCCAGGCGACGCGAGGAGTAGTGCGGAGTAGGTAGCTACTACCGGTGACGTGGACTTGTTTCAGAAAAGTGAAGAGTTGTATTTCCTCTTATCTTTTATTTTAAGGCATGTATAAGAGATTATGAATTGTAAACTTAAATATTACTAGATTGTGGTTGATGTCATATTTACTTTTGTTTATGTTCATGTATGCTAAACACCTGTGAGAATTCCTGACATGATACCAGGGACATGATTTTAGACTGGATTGGTTGGAAATTCCACCACCGTTCTTGAAATTAAATTTCTCTTGAATGCAGGGGCTCGTTTGGAAATACCTGGATGTTTTGGATTTGAAAGAAATTAAATTATTTTGCTAATCACTCTCTCTCAAATCTAAACGAGCCTCCACGTCACTAACCCCGATTTAGAGGCGTGACAGGGTGTAAGTGTTTTCATCATATAATTAACCTGCAACCCCTATAAACACCATTTTTTAATATAATTATTTAATTAAAAATGTATTAATCAAGATTAAAGAATAAAAATTATGGTCGATGTATTGTAAGATTTCACGGGGAAAAGCGCAATACTTGGACTCCTAATTAGTTCAGGGCCTACAGGCCCAAAACCATAATAGAGTTGGGCCATGAGGAAGATGATGAATAGACGGGAAGGCAGCAAAGGCCCAATGGTAGGCTGAATTCGGCCCACGAAAGAAGCCCAAACGACTACGCGACGTACGTTTTCTGAAAGGTCAAACCAGTTAAATGAAAATGCCGCAATGACGAAAATAACCGCCAATATTTATGACGTTGGCGCAATTACCCTTCCATTTCAATCTCACATTTTTTCCCCTTTTTGGATCACACTTGAGGACGTTTGTATTTAAAATTATAATTCAGAATAATTTTTATTTTATGTGTATATTTTTATGAGAAAAATATTATAAAAAATTATAAATCATAATTTAGAATTAAGAACGAATATAGAAAATAAATATCCCTTTAACGTTTAGTTCATAAATTAAAATTATAAAATTAAAACTATTTTTAATTTACGTATTTTTTATAAAAAAAAATACTATAATTAATCATAAACTATAATTTAAATCATCACGTGAATCTCCTCGGCAAACCTTTTTCTGCGAATACAATATCTCACTTTTGCCTCGTTGCCAAAAAAAAAAAAAAAAAATGAGGTTAGCTCTGTCTTGTAGTTTTCCCTGCGAATGCAATATCACTATATCACACTCGTCCGTACAATTTATTCTTCTTCTCCCTCTTCTTCTTCCTCGAAACAATCTTTAAATGAAAACCTTAATATCCCAAAACCTAACTATCAATCGTTGGAAACCTCATTTACCATGTCCGTTTTTTCTCTTCAATTTTCCTTCCCTTTCTCGGGAAAATCGGAACCTTTTGGCGATTTCTCACAGAAAATGGCCCTATAGACCAGGAGTTCTCAGACTCTCCTTCGTCAGAGCTAATTGCGTTTCTGAGTCGGCGAGTTATGGAGGCTGGGACAATTTGGTACCGGTTGGCGACTCGGACCATTCTGGTGAGGCTGAGGCTTATCGGTTTCGTAATTTTCTCGTTTCTATAGGAGTTGATGATAGGAAGCATATTTTCACATTTATTTTGGGTCTAATGTGCGCTTTGGCCATTTCTAGGGTTAAAGTTTCTTCAATTGTTGTGTTTCCAGCTTCTGTGTTGGTTTTTGCTGTTGGATTTTCGTTTGGGCTTGTTCGTGGTGGGGGTTTAGATGAATTGAACTATAGTGGGAATAAGAGACGGGTAAAAGATGAAACTTTTAGGGCTTACGTTGATAGGTTTAGGAATTTGGTGGAAGTTGTTGATGATTTTGATGTTAAAGTTAAAAATCTCAAGTTTAGAGTACAGAAAGCTATTGATTCTAGACAAATTACTGTGAATGATCTGGAAGATTATACTAAGGTATTGGGATCCATTAGTTTATCTGCTTCAAAGGCGAAGAATTCCATTGAGGTTTCTACCGAAAATTTGAGTAGTTCTAATGTTATTTTAGCTGAGAATCAGAAGTCAAATAAAAGAGAGAGAGAGCTTGGTGAAATTGGCAGTGACTTTTTCAAGTCTATTGGGGGCTTGTTTAAAGAGAATATAGTTACTCCAAAGCCAATGAAAGCGAAAAATAATGTTAAGCGAGAGACTATGGAGGATGATCAAACTCGTGGTGATAATTTATTCCCTTCTGTTAAAGAAATGGTGTTGAATCCGGTTAATGCCAATAAACATAGAGCAAATTCTGTTCTCGCTCAAAATTCAACAACTGAGCTTCCTTTTGATGAGGATGGATATGGAAGAATGAGAAATGGGAAAATGAGTTGGGAGGAGATCAGTAGATATGGCAACAGATTTAACTATAGCAAAGAGTATGGTTACGAGAATAAGAGATTGCAGTTAGTGAATAATCGCCGCATCTCTTTGAAGATGGGCCGTGATGATCAAATTAATACTTTGGAGTCTAATGATAATCTTCTCGAGTCTGTAAATTTTAGTATCAGGATGAAGCACATGGAAACTGAAGCTTCCTTTTTGCGAGAGCAGAAGCTTGAGAAATCTGATGACATTTACAGGTCTTCTTCTCGTATGAGAGAGGAAAGCGAGTATAGTGCCAACGGATCTCCATTGGTAGAAGATAGTGTGAATGGCAAAGATGATTCCTATGTGGCCGGTCAGCTGTCTGGACATGAGAGTGAGATACCTTCCACTTCATCTTCAATGGTTTCAGACGATGTGGTGTTTGACCGGTATCTTACAGAAGCTAACGACCTGCTTCAACAAGCAAAGGAGTTCATGAGAGATGGACACGAAAAGGATCGTGCAGAGATCATATTATACAAGTCTGCCAAGCTTCTATCAAACGCCATAGCTATGAAGCCGGCGAGCTTGTTGGCTGTTGGGCAATTGGGTAATACTTGCCTTCTTCATGGAGAGCTAAAACTAAGAATTAGTCGTGAGTTGAGAACACTACTTTACAGAAGTAGTCCATCTGTTGGAAAATGGGATAGATTACGCAACCAAATGGGGAGTAAAGACGACATTACATCTGCCCTCATTAATGTCTGTGAAGAGTGTGAAGAACTCCTGGTGGAAGCAGGGAGAAAATATAGGATGGCTTTGTCCATTGACGGGAATGATGTTAGGGCCCTGTATAATTGGGGCCTTGCTCTCAGTTTCCGTGCACAATTGATTGCGGATATTGGCCCGGTAAGTATTCTTCTCAACTTTATCACCATATTCATTGTGATGACTTCTATATAATTGCTTTCCAAAAAGGAATTCACGCAGATCAGCTTGCTCCGTAAAATTTCCATAATATTCAGCCAACGCCTGTTTATTATGATGGTTTGGCATTTAAGGCTTTCTAAGTCATGTCTTCCCTTTTTTTTTCTTTTTTTTCTTTTTTTAAATTTTATAAACCAGGAAGCTGCTTTTGATGCGGACAAAGTTTTCATGGCTGCAATTGATAAGTTCAACGCTATGATGTCGAAAGGCAATGTTTACGCACCCGATGGTATGTCTAAGTTTGTCCATTATTGCCGTTCTTCATTGTCAATAACAAGTTTCTGAGCATCAGATTTAGTTTGATTCCAACCCGATATATGAATGACAGCCTTATTCAGATGGGGCACGGTACTACAGCAGAGGTCTCGATTGCGGCCAAGTAATAGTAAAGAAAAGGTGAAGTTGCTGCAACAGGCAAAGAGGCTGTATGAAGACGCATTGGACATGGACTCGGACAATGTCCAAGTTAGAGAAGCCTTGTCCACGTGCATATCTGAGCTTAGCAGTAGATACTTCTAGCCATTGGAAGAAGACTCAAAAATTGTCCCTACATATCCCCGCGTTTTATCCTCCGTCTCTCTTTTCTTTCCTTCCACAAAAAAATTTTGTGCTCGTTTGATCCATTTGTAAGAAAATAAGATTAGTGTCAAGCGGAGCGAATATAATAAAGATGCATCTCCTTCCTCCATTCTCCAGTTCCCCAAATAAGTGTTCTTTTTGCAGTTTGGATAGGTTCACGGGAGACAACTTGGTATCGTATTCAAACAAAGCATTGGGATGCTTGCAATTTGAGTGTGATACCGGGAGATAATAGGAAAGATCTCCGAAATGTGTCTGAAACTACTGTGACTTGTGAGACCAAATAATGGCGTGGCTGATTGGCCCGCTGAGTAGTAAAAAAAGGCAGATTAACTGAAGTTTTTCCTTTTTGGTTAATAATACTATTTGGAAACTTGAATATGATGTTGCTTTGTCCAACCTCCATTAAATCCATGCCTCACTATTCTAAAGATCTGACCTGACTCGTGTAGTCACTCATAAAATTTGCAAGAATAATGCTAGGTTACTCAAATTTCAACTCCTATCCCTATGTATCAACCTCGCATATCAATTATTATTTTTACATTAATAGTTGTTTAAAATATTATTACGCTAACTAATAATAAAATATTGCATGTATCAATAAATAAATAACAATTCACGTGCCATATCAATTGATATTCATAACATTACTCATTTTCCAATGTTCTCATCATATCATTATTTAATCCATGTAAGTTTCATTTTTAATTCTAGTTTCCGTTACATTGTTACATGATTACATGGTATCATAATTACATAGTATGAGATTTTTCTTTGTTACGATTAATCGTGACATCGAGTTTAGGCTTTCTTTTTCCCGTTGTGTTTCCGCATGATTTTTATTTTTTAAGCAAATCTGTAACCAAGCATTAAAGATGAAAAATTAAGTCTTAGCATAACATAAGAAACCCTTGTATCAAATCAAAACGTCGTTTGATTCGAGGATTTTTTTTTTCTCATTTACGTCCACATAGTATAGGACAGGACTAAAAGGGCGGTACCAATAAAGCAGCAGAAAATCCAATATTTGAGCTCGTAAAAGAAGGCTGCCAGCATTATATTCATCTTTTTGTATCTTATATAAGTTCAAAGACTAACTTAAAAAGAATATATATTAGCTGGTTTTACCCTTTTAAAGTTCAATTTTCTTTTAGTTTATGGGTTCTTCAGTGCTATCCCATTAAATTCAAACGTTCCCGGAAAACTTTCAACATTCCAGCAAATGTTACAATGCCCATCAAAGTCCCATCCGCTTCCACAACCCACATATAGCTCAAACGGTGAGCTAGAGCCTGAACCATCACAGCCACCAACGAGCTCCAAGGATGGCAGACAATGGCCTCCGACCTCCTCACCATCCTCGCTGAATTCCCTCCGAACCTCCCGCTCTCCTCGTCCGACGAGGAGGAACATAACGAAGACGACGACGAGATCGTCGAGTAGTCTTCCTCCATCAAATCCAATAAAGCCCCACAATTCCTCTCCTCCAACCTGTCCTTCACAAGCTGTACCAGATCCTCTGGCGGACCGCCACAGTCAATGTAGGCCATCAGATCGCCAGCCGAGAGCGTGGCTATTGCGGCTGCAACCGTCTCGTCGCAGGAGTTGAGCGTGAAGGGCGAGATCTCCCCGATCAGCTTGCTGTCTGTGTCAACCACCGCGACCGAGGTTTGGCAGACAAGGGCCTGGGAGATTAGGGGCAATGTGGAGGCAGCAGGGTCGTCGTAGTTGACGGCAAGGATGTGTTTGCTGTCGATGAGGTTGAGGGCGTTGATGGGGCTGGCCGGAATGGGACTAAACAGGCCAATGCAGTTGAGGAGGTAACGGATGATGTCTTCCTGGGTGATCCAGCAGTACTCACGGTTATCGTGGCGCGCGGAATTGAAGGAGGGTTTTTGAAGCAGGTTTTTCCTTGAATTGCTTGAGCTACTTCGGGTTTGGATTGGAATGACTAGGTTCTGTGCTCCTTCCAGAATAAGATCTACGGCCTCCAATAAACTAAAAAATCATAACAATCCACAAAATCAGTTACCACCCCAGTTTACAAAATTAGTAGATAATAATAATATTATGTCTTGTTCTTTACAACTTGATCAACATTTCTTGCTCTTTTTGTATTATTTTTTGTTGTTGTTTTATTTCGTGTTAGTCTAAGGTACAACTTGATATTATCTGCACATTCAAATGGGAAAAAAAAAAAAAGAATCAAACTTTGATTAGTCTTAAATAGCGCAGGGATTTTTTTTTCTTTCTTTTTTTAAGGGAAGCAGGCATGAATTGTAATTTGTAAATGGTAAACAAAAAAATACTCTCTTTTATTTTTGTGGTTCCAGAGGAATTACAAATCCCAAAACACAAAAAGATGCATATGATTGAATCAGCTCAAATTTCTAATCAAGAAATGCCCTGAAAGAATAGCAATCAAAGAAAAAAGAATCGTCATTATCTATTTAAATCCCCTTTAATAACAATAACAAACAAAAAACCAAAGAACAAATATTTTGACCAAATCAAACCAAACTATTAATTCAATCGCTAGTTATTTAATTAAAATAAGATAATTACAAACCAACCTGGCGTTTGGTTCCAAATGCCTGACGAGTCCAGGAACCTTCGGAATCAGAACCAAGACCGAAGCCTGGAGCGCCGTCGCCGGTGACTTGAGGTTTTCTTCCTTGCAGAGGAAGCAGATCGCATCGGCGACACAAACTTTCCCAACGCAGCGGCAATTGCCGGCGGAACCTCCGGTACCGATTTTGGAAGAGTGGTCGCAGCTCCAGACGCTCAGATAGGTCTGACCGAGCCTCTTCAGCGCCGACAAGGCTTCGCCGACGGTGGCGGTGACAAGAAGCGCCCTAAGCGCAGGCTTTCCAAGGCATAGATCGGACACCTCGCGAGCTAAGAGATTCACTGCCATGCACTGATAAAGATGAAAATGGAGAGAGAAAGAGAGAGATTTGGAAATTTGGAGAGGTCGGAGAAGATGGAGGATTCTAGAAAGAGAAACAGAAGGATGTTGTTGTGGTGAAGGAGAAAGCGAGAGACGTAGGAAAATATCGGGGTTTTTAGGGTTATTTCTTGTCTTGCTTTATAGGCGGCGATGTTAACGGGGTTTACGGGGTATAGCCGGTCATTCCGGTAATTGATATTTTGTTTATGAGGTGGATCATCCATCAGGTCCCTCCCACCGACGACCTTTCTACTTTTTTGTTTTTTTGTTTTTTTATGATTGGAAATTGGAATAAAGTTTTCATGGAATATTCTTATCCATACGAGGAAAAAAATTCTATTGGTAAATTAGGATTTCAGATTTTTATCCCAGGTTACGTTACGACCATTTTATAATGCAATAATACCTTTGACGATTTAGAATTAACTTAGAGCTGAGGGAATTAAAATCTTTATTTTATGATGGAGTCAGATATAAAATTATCGTTAAATTATGTACATATCTATTAAGAATTATACTTTATGGTAGAGTATTTTTTTATATCTTATCGTAAAAATCTTCATCGGAGTTAATTTTATAGAGAATATAAATACAAGAAAAAGTTATAATAAATTACATGGTTCTTTTCGAATTATAGTCTTATCACAAAATGCTTTTAGAATTTTAATTTATAACATTCATTCTCCCTAAACATCATAACTTTTATAAATTTTCTCTTTTGTTCAATTTTTAACAAAAAAATGACACTTAGCACTCATTTACATACTTAAAAAAAAAAAAAAATCGAGAAGCACTCAATCATATATGCATTACCTAAAAAAATAAATTTATGAACTTTGAATGATAAGACTGCAAAATATAATGACGTATTTGTAAACCTCAAAAGATTTCCACCATATAATGAGCCTAAAAAAAGAGTAATTGCAAAGAAAGAAAGATGACACATAAGAGCTTTTAGTTACAAACTAATAAACTTGCAGTTAAGCTTTGTTTTAAGGAAAATAAAATTTTCCGTAGCAAAAAAAAAAAAAAAAGGAAAATAAAATTCATTACTTGCAAAAGTCAATTCCTACAGCTATAAAGATGTAGACATGGCTAGTTGTTGCGACATTATCACCCATAAAAATGTATCTGTATGAATGATTGATCTACATTATAATATATAACACTTTATAGACATTGTGTGGTTGGATATTTTCTCGCCATAAAAATTGTATCTGCATTTTATAACATATACTTTTTATTCCTCTGAAAAAAGAAAGTCCATTCTTGTTGTGCTCTTTTAATTCCAATAATTTTTTCTTCTATAATTTAACTTATATTTTTAAATTTGCAGGTCGGAAATGATGCCCTTAACAACCCAGTGATCTTGTGATCTTATGTCGTTTTTCTTCTTTCAAACAATTAAATAAAATTTACTTATTATTTTCTAACATGGCGTGATTTATTCTTATTTACTCTTTGCATAAAAAAAGACATTATTTAGTTGAATTTCTTTTCATTATCTTTTTGATATTCTCTCTACTAAAAAAACATTTTATAAAATTTTATTGTCACGCTTAACAAAATTATTATCACACCGATCAAATATTTTATGGCGCACCATCACTTTTTTTTTTTACCTAATAATTTTTTTTTAAAAAAGATCTGATAAAGAGATATTCTGCTCCTTTATTCAACTATAAATTTGGGTCAATAGCAGAAGTTTATATCAACTTAAGAGTGGGAAAATAAAACTAAAACGATCAATTTAAGGGGGAGGTAAATTGATAAGAGTGGAATAAACGGATTGGATACTTCTCACATGTATCAGAGCAGCAATACGATTTTCTGGGAATAGTTCTTGCTTAATCGGGTTTTTCCTTTTTGTTTGTGGTCTGCACAATTGTGCCTCGTGCAAAATTGGTAAGTGGCCTATAGATTCGTGCCACTTTTTGAAGTTTTTTTATTTTTTTTTATTTTTTATTTTTACTAATCGTTGCTTTTGGAGTTCGTGGAGTTTAAGATTCTGTTCATTTCGCTGATTCAAATTTAGAATTTAAATTTTGTTACAGTAAAAAGTTCTCAGAAACAGTCACATTTAACTTTTTTACTACAGTAAAAGACTCTCATATAATATCACATCTCAACTCGAATCAGCGAACTAAATAAACGAAATGGTGTCGATCTTTGATTTCTTTGCCCCTAGTCTATTTTGGTTTCGTCAGTTTGTTTTCACCAAGGCCATATACACGCATGGATCGAAGAACTTGAAACGATTTTTCTTTGCGCAGCCTTTTTGGGATTTTGCGTCGGCAACTGTGAGGTTTTTTTGTTTTTGCACTATGACTGGGATTAGAGATGATTCTCTTCAGTTTTTTATCCGCCATTTAGTTTATGAATTTAAAATTATAATTTATTATTATAATTTTTAAAATTTAAATTTTTTATAAAAAAAAATACTGTAAAAAATTAAAAATTATAATTTAAAATTAAAAACGAACTTTTAAAATAAACATTCTATTAGTGTTCAATTAGATGGAAAGAATTATTCGTATGGAGTTATGTGACGAAGAATTTTTTGAAGGGTAAAAAGATGTGGGGTTATATCACAGGCACATCAGTCAAGTCTACAGACAAAAAGGATACTGATTATGGAACAACGTTGGATTCTTAAGAAGCAGATAATGCAAAGATTATTACCTGGATCAATAACTCTGTCGTACATTCGATTAGCACTCAATTGCCCAAGTATGAGATTGCGAAGGTGGTCTAATTTTGTGAAACAATATCAATTAGGGACTGATATTCGCACCCTTCAACAGAAAAATATGACTATTCAAGAATTTTATTCTGCTATGACCGACCTATGGGACTAGTTGGCACTTACAAAATCAGTTGAACTACGGGCTTTTGCTCCTTACATCACCCGCAGAGAAGAACAACAATTAGTTCAATTTTTGATGGCCTTTCGTGATGATTTCAGAAGTTTTTGACATCATTTTTATTTTATTTTATTTTTTAAAAATGAAAAATAGAGAAAATTATAAAAAAAAAAATAGAATATTTATTAAAAAATTGTGCCACTTATTGCATTAATTCTTAAAAATCGTGTATTAATTTTAGAATATAAAACATAAATAAAAATATCAATTTTTGACCAATCTCGGTCCTTAGACGCCCCATTATACGGGCCGGGGGCTTTTTAACATTGTTTTTCTCGCAATCCTCTTCCTTCTGTGGATTCGGTAGTTAGTGAATCATTGGCAGAAGAGATACGTCTTAAGTCTCAAGCAGGGACGGATATTCTACCATCATCTAATCCATCTGTCTTCGCAGTACCTCCAAAAGCACAATCAAATAATGAGAACAAACACCAAGCAAAGGTCATAATTGATGAATGTAGTTTCTGTCATCAGAAAGGTCACTAGAAGGCTCAATGCCCTAAGTTGTTGAATAAAGCACCACAACAGCAAATACAACAGCATGAGTCTCCTCAATGGAAATTTGAAATTCAAACGCAACAAGTAACCTACAGGCCTCATCAACCAAATACTGCAGCTGTGGTACCGCCGTTAGATTCATTTGTTTTTGGAGCCTCCTCATAGCCTCCTCATCTCCTAATCCTGCAGTTATTGCCATGGCTGAGCAGTTTCAGAAGTTCCTTGCTAGCAACCACACGTTTTGTCTGCATTCTTAGATTTACCATCTTAGGCCACGTTCAGTTAAGCTATTCGAGTTTTCAATTTGAGCTGAGATGTGACTTTATGTGAGAGTTTTTAACTGTAGTAAAAAAAATTAGATGTTATAAGAGCTTTTAACTGTAACAAAATTGAAATTGGTGAAATGAACAATATGTCTTATACTCCACAAAAATCCGCAATCCCAAAAGCTGATTGGGACAAGCCCTAGACAAGTTATTTGTTCTTTTTGCATTGGCATTGGCATCGGCATTACAGAATTGTTTATGAAGTCGCATTTCAATTTTTTAGTTTGTTTTAGTTTTTTGTTTTTAGTTGACAAACTTTTGATGTTTTTTGCAGTCGCATCATGAATTTGAGAGTGGATGTTAACGATATTTATCTTTATTTTAGAGTTAGGAATGATAATTTGATCATTTGGTTATTTCTCTTTTTTAGTAAGAGTAAAGTAGTCTTTTATTATTATGCTTGTATGGTTATATAAACCCCTCTTTGTTAGTTTATTCTTTCTTTGCAATTGTAATATAACTTTGGCATTACAACTCTCTTTTATTTTTCTATTTTGCATTGGGTATGTCTCACATTTGGTAATTGTAATGTCAAGCTGAAGAGACGTGAGAGGATTTACTTGTGCCCAAAGGCTTGTTTCTAATAGGGAGAACTTGGAGCTGGAGGCTGTCATTCAACTGGAAATTCAAGAAATATTCAGCGCGCTTGGAATCAATTTTGTTTTTGTTTTTGAAGACAAAAAAATGAGATTGAGGGAGAAAAAAATGTAAAAAAAGGGAAAAAATTTTCATTTTTTAGTTTAGTGTAAAATCACTTAGAAAAGGAAAATGATTTAAAGTTATTTTTCATTTTTTATTTCCATTTCTTTAGGCAGATGTCTTTTTTTGGGCAGGTGGGTGAAAATTATATAATTAAACGGAGTTTTAATTTCTTCTTAAACTGAAAATAATTTCTTAATAAAATTATTAAACTCATTTTCAAGAACGATTTATGTCTGAGATTAAAAATATTTTCATTTCTAGTTCATATAAAAAATAAAATTATATTAAAATCAATTCCAAACGCAATCGTTTGGAGACAATTTGGAGGCAAAGATAGAAACACTCGTTTCTTCCACACGTCAATAGACAATAGTTATTGAACGGGGTAAAAATCTCTAGTTTATGAAATAATTTGCGCAGATTTCTATAATTACAGAATTCGGAAACACATTACTCTCGAAATGAAAGAATCTACCATTTTTTTTTCTTTGATAATTACCTAGATTGATAATTAGTTAGTGTTTATATTTTTGGCTCCGAATTAGTAATTTAATGTGAAGAAAGACATAAATATGTCTATGACTTCACTACTTTGTTTAAGAAACGTGATATTGACAACAATTAAAAGAAAAACAAAATTAATCTCGTTCATTCCCGTCATAAGAGGTGGGTGGCAGTTGGTGGTTCTCACCCGTCAGAAGCCTACTCTCTTCTGGATCTCTTTTGCTTTGTCAGCAAGTAGTGTTGCGTCTTTCTCACCCATTTTTAATGGTGGTCAGCTGGTCATTAGAGTTTTCGTCGTTGTCATTTGTGTTTTGCCCTTTTGTCTTAAGTTTTGTATTTATTAAATAAAAACAGTGATATTTTCACCGTATAGATTTAGTGTGTTCGTTGTTCTACTGTCTTTCCGTTGTAATAATAGACGTAGTCTTCCTAATTTTTTGACTTTATTCTTAATATGGAGTCTATATAGTGGTTTTTATCTTTTCGATCGAAAGTTTCTATCGATTTTTAGTTAAAAAAAAGCTTTATGAGAGCTCATTCTTGATGTGCCTAAATACTTCTTATTTTTGGACTTACATTTTACCTCGAATATTAATAGGTTGTACTGAGTAAATCGATATTAATTAAAAGTTATGTCTTGTACTGTAAAGTCATTCACATTGTATTACTATTTAATATAAATGAAATTTTATTTTAAAAAAGAAATCTTGACAACGACTTAGAAATCATAGGACTAAAATTCTGTGGTTTATTTTTGACGAATATTGTGAACCAATAGCCGCCGCCACCGTTGAGAAAATCTTCCGGTTATTATCTTTTATCAACAATCAATGTCCACTTATTCTGCCTGACCACCCAAAGTCCTAAACTCCTATCATCTTTCATTCTTTCTTTGTTCGTAGATTCCTTTTTCTTCCCACACAATTATAAAATAATATAATACATAAGTTCATATGTAGGCAGGACTAATATTTGCGTGGTTACCCAGTTGGGTGCTAAGGATCCAATACAAATTTTACTCTAAATATGGAGAGGATTATTTTACTTCATAAAAAATGGTTTGTTTTTCACTTTCCTTACATTATTGGTAAAAACAAAAAAACAAAAATAGTTATATTGAGTTCTAAAACATATATTATTAAGTGTAATAAGTAACAAATAATTTGTTCTTAATTTAATAGTTTCCATATCAGACAATTCAATTGGCTTTCAGTATATAGGGTTATCTTTCTCTTGGTTTAAAATTATAATGCAATCAATTTCAATATATATATAAAATAACCAACTTCTTCTTGGATACCTGATCAAAGAATTTGCGAGATACGAGATAAACTAATAATTAATTGTGGGGTTTACATTAGCATTGCTTTGAAAAATAATACAAATATTAACCAAACACAAATATACATACTATACGAGTTATGAGAATTGCAAATTATTTTTCATATTACTGAATGAAAAAAAAGCACAAGTTTACGTGTATATTGGAATTACCACCGATTAAAACATCTCTAATACAATGTCGAATTTATTTGTCAAATTTACATTTTGACATTAGAATGAAAAATTACTCTCTAATATAATGTTATTTTATATACTAAATTTGACAAATACTTTTATGACATATTTACAACAAAGTATAATAATTGTCAAATTTTACATCTAATTGTTATTGTTGATATATAGTTCTTCTAAAAATTTTAATGTGAAAAATTTACTTTTATAAGATTCAACGCTTAATAATCATAAAAAAAAATGACATTTACACTAAAGATGATCTTGCATTTATATATGATAGAAAAAGATGAATTTGGCTAGCACTTTTTTTCTTGTGTCCCTATAATATTATGACATGTCAATTAAATTATTTAATTAATATAATATGATATTTCAATAGACATAAAATTTTAACTTTGTCTAAAAAAAATTTAATTTTGATATTATTAGACATGCACGGGGGCACCTACCAACTTAACGGAACCGTTTTTTATAAGTAGCAGAGTTGTAATTCCATCAGGATGAATAGAAGTGCTCGTTATAAACACAAATCACTAAAAAAGTGGTGGAAAGGAGAGAAATAACTAGTTATAGTGCATGAATTTAAATTTTTATTTCTTACTTTTGATTAATATTTTTTAATTAAATAATTATATTAATTAAAAGAGTATTAATTAAGAATAATAGTAAAAATTAACATGAGAAAGTTAATGCCTCGTTCACTTCGCGGATTTGAGTTTTTAATTCAAGTTGAGATGTGACATTTTCTAAGAGATTTTTACTGTAACAGAAAAAGTTAAATGTGACATTTTTGTAGAGTTTTTTTACTGTAAAAACTTAAAACTGAAAATTTGAATCGGTGAAATAAACGAGACCTAGGTAATTCTCTCTCGAGGAAAAAAAAAGTGATAGCCAAGTTGGTGGAGCCCGTGGGCCTGACAATTGACAGCCCAGATTTGTGTTCTCTTGTGTCTCGTTCATTTCACTGATTCGAGTTTTTAATTTTAAATTTTTAAAGTAAAAAATTCTCAAAAAATATTATATTTAACTCGAATTGAAAATCGAATTTGAAAAGTAAACGAAGCCTTGGGGTTTGTTCTTTTGATGTTTTTGAGTTAGGTAATTTGTGTGTAGATTTTGAGTTGAGTTTGAGTTATAATTTGAGTTGAAATTGTAATTTGCGTTTGTGTTTGGTTGTGTACATTTGAGTTATGGTTTGAGATAACAATCTTTTTGAGTTTGTGTTTGAGTGAGTCAAAACTTGAATTTGTATTTAGATAGTATTTTAATAAAAACTCAATGCTGATGAAAAATTTTAATAGGGTATATGGGTCGGGTTTTATTCGTCTTTTCGTTGTCAACGCATAGAAAAAAAATCATCTCAATCAGAATTAAAACGAAAAAGTTATAGCATTTTTAAGAATAGAAAAAATATTGTTTATTAATTTGAGTTCGAGTTTCTGAACTCGAGTTGAAGGGGAAACTTTGCCTCGTTTACTTCGCAGATTTGAGTTTTCAATTCGAGCTGAGATGTGACATTTTCTGAGAGCTTTTCACTGTAGCAGAAAAAGTTAGATGTGACATTTTCTGAGAGCTTTTTACTGTAAAAACTTAAAACTGAAAACTCGAATCGGTGAAATGAACGAGGCCTTAAACTTGAGTTTTAATCCCAAACTCGAGTTCTAGTCCCAAACTCGAGTTCAAACTCGAATTTAAACTCGAGTTCAAACTTAAAAGAACATAAACTCAAATAAAATTATAACTCGAGTTACTTTTTTTGAGTTTTTCACTCAAAAATACCCCAGCCGAACACCCTCTTGGTGTACCACACCCACCCTTACACTGGCTGAGCCAAAGCAAATGCCAAACAGCCACGCGACAAAAATCGTACATATCCCCATCGTCCGTGCGTCACCGCACACGTTTCATGCTGCTCAACTCAACTACGTCAGTCCTTCCCATCCGTACTTTTACTATACTCACCCTGTTCCATTACGTGGCACGATATACGACAACAAAAATGCGATACACAGAGCAATACAAATAGATTTTTTTTAGCATATTGTAAAATAAATAACATTAAAAATAAAAAAGAAAATAATTAATATAAATACAATTTACAAAATCAAATGGCCCAATTGGGCGGTGCTACTAACCATACATATCACAGACACAGTTAGAAAAAATAAAGAATTTATTTGTATGAATGTATAAGTTTAAATTTTTATTTTTCATAATAAATATCTTTTTATTAGTGTAATTATTTAATTAAAAAAATTTTGAATTAAAAATAAAAGATAAAAATCTTGATTAATATATTTTTAAAAAGTATTTATCAATAGTATCCTATCAATTATCATCACCCGTCCAACATGCAAAAGGACACGTGTTTTCTATTTTTAATTTTCTTATCCATTTTTAATCTTTTTATATAATTCATTTTTTTTAAACGTTGTTTGGTAACCATAGATGAACATGATCATGACATCTCGTACTGCTTAACTTATAATTCGCCAAGTAATTTTGCTGCTTTCTTTGAAAGGTTGTGCATATCTTGTAACAAAAATGATTTGAATCATTGATTTTTGTTTTGCTTGTACATTAAGATAATGTTTTATGTATTTTTTTTAAACGCTTGGGATTGAGATTTTGGCTCAATAATACAGTTGTTGCTTTTTCTTTTTTGAGGCTGCAAGTCAGCAAATTAAAGTAATAGAAACATTAGTGGTACATATTTTTTCTTGCTTAATTATTGAGTTGCAGTTTATAAAAATATATCATCTCTCATGCATTATTTATATTAGTTATTGAATATTGAATATTTTTCTTTTAACATGGAAAACGTTGTGGCATTGTTATAATCACCAAATAAACAAATGACGTAAAATCACTTTTTTTTTATAGCAAAGTTTGTGTACACGTGCATGGCATCTAGCACGACGTGATCTATGTGCAGCTATCAGGTTTGTTTCCTTTTAACTTGGAAAAAAAAAAAGAGATATATAACTCACCACTAAATTTTATTTTATTATCACGAGTTGAACAATTTAAAATTGAGTCTATCTCAATAATGATGAAAGATATAGAACTGACCATCATTCATTTCACCGATTTAAATTTTTAATTTTAATTTTACTGCAGTTAAAAGCTCTCAATAGGAATATGTGCTCCTTAATCCACCTTTTAAGTTTGTATCTTTTTTAGTTCTAGCCCTATGAAATTAACATAAACAACAAACATAATTTAAAAAGTGATGGCAAAATCTTTCTAATATTTAAACAACAACATAATTTTTCCAAGGTAAAATTGTCCTAAATTTCGTAGTTACAAATATAATTAGCAGTAATTTTTACACTTGATTTTATCTTGAGGTGTGGAGTTCAAGTCTCTTACCTAAATAGTTAATAGAAAAAGAAAACGTTGCTTTAAAGTCTATAAATTTCCTAACAATCTCTCGCCTTTTCCTCGAAAAACTGAAAGAAATAGAGGGCCTAGCCACCACCCGTTTTGGGCCATCTAAATTTAATGGGCTTGTATGTTGGGCCATATTCTCAAAATGGGCTTAAATTTTGGGTGGTGACGGAAAGAGGTCCACGTCTCTCTTCTTCTTTTACAAGACACGAATCTCGACCGACAAAGTCAAGAACTGAGCCCAGAGGAAGTGGCGCAGAGCGTACGCATAGGCGACTGATTGCAGTTTGTTTTCTGAGGTTTTGCCTTTCGGCTTCCAAAATCTCTGGTTCTAGGGTTTCAATTTTGAGCTACAATGTCCGATTACGATGGCAGTGGAGACGATTACTCCTCTCTTCGGAGCAAAGTAAGCAAAACTCTGCACAAAATTATATTCATCTTTTGACCTAATTAATATATATATATATATATATATGTATATTGAATTGTTATGCTCTCACCTCTCTCTCTCTCTCTCTCTCCGTTTTCGATTTTCCAGTCACGTAAAATGGCAATGAACAATTGGTTTCTCCCTGTTTTCGATTTTCCTGTCATGTAAAATGGCAATGAACAATTGGGAAATCCGAAATCGATTTTGAACTCAATTTTGGGTTATTTAGATGCTTCTTTTGTGCGATGAACAAAATTAACTTTGGGCAATTCGACTGTGTTTGTGGCTCAAGACTGAGTGGTGTTGTGATGAACTGTATCAGCGTAATTCTCATGGATCAAGTCACGAGAGGTTAACGACGAGGGACTACAAGGAGAGAAGTTCTAGAGTTGAAAGAGGAAGAGGCAATAGTAGTAATAATGGTTATGATCGTCATCAAAGACGAGATTACGACAGGTTTTTATTTACCATTTTCATTCTTTATTCTCAATTATTTGACTATAGCTCAGTATGGGTATTTCATTTTCAATGATCTCTTTCTTTATTTGAACTTACAATGTAAATATTGATTTGGTTGTAATGTATTATGGGGTTCTTTTTATAGGCAACGTGATTATGGTCGTGATAGGGAAAGAAGGCATAGGCATGGAATGCGTTCCCACTCAAGGGAAATATCAAAATCAAGATCAAGATCGCCCTCTTCTTCCCGGTCTCGCGCTAAAAGGTGATATTGGAGTTTCAACTTTACTCAATTTTTTTTGCGTTATTTTTTTTTTTTTTTTGTCGCCCCAATTTTCCCATGTCCCAAATACACAATACTATTTTTTAAACCAACCATGTTCTTATAAAAATATATTCCTGTTCTCATTCTAAGCTCTTTTTTTTTTTTTTTTTTTGAATGACATTTTTTGCATGTTAAGAAAGACTACAATGTGGAAAAAGAGAAGTGCTGGTTCCGGATTGTGTTGACTTATCTCTTGAAAGTTTCATAACTTGTAATGATCATATCTTCAATTTGCTTATTTTTCAGCAAGCGGACAAGTGGCTTTGACATGGCACCACCTGCTGCCACCGTGCTCCCTGGTGCCGCTGTTCAAGGTTTGGATCTTGCGTGTTTAAGTTATTTTCCGATCAATCCTTTGATTGCTCCAGGTTTCTATCATCAAGTAATTGGTAGTATATTTTGCTGTAATTGTTGTGGAGTCTCCTGTTACTTTTAGTGTTTCTGCTTGAAACGTATTTTTCTAATGGTTTTACTATGGAAACTGAGAGCCCTTGTTGTGTTGTTTGGTTGTTGTGTGTGGTTGTTTGTTTGTGTTTATGTTGATGGTTTGGTTAAGAAGGCAATGTTGGGTTGGCGTGACCACGTAGCCTTTATGTTCATCGAAGGATGGATCGATTAGCTGGATCTTGTTCGCCCTCAACCGACTACAATTACCATTTGGTAGACTTACTAATATTTCTCTAGCATCTGCATTTCTGCAGTGATGGAACTCATTTTTTACTTTATTATTTAATGGTATTTATAGGTATGAAATAGAGTCTCCCTTTTCATTTTTTATACAAAATAAAATAGACTAGCTTAGGCTACATGATGCATTACTTCTTACAGCAATTATACCATGTTTTATTTTGTAAGTGATGTAAGCGATCATCTTGACTTCTCTCTTTTTTTTTTTTTTTTTTTTTCTATCCCTTTCTGTTGATAATATAGGGCAGTTGCTGAGCATTCCTCAAACAACACCTGGCGTGGTGCAAAACATATTGCCTTTCGGAACTGCACAAGTCTGTATCTTCCATTGGCATTACGAGTATTATGCTCTTATTTTTTGTTTGTATTCTTTTGTGGTGATGCCATAGGCCTTTTACATGTTACAGTTTTCTCTTCCCCTGATGCCAGCCCAAGCCATGACTCAGCAGGTAGATATATGAATAGCATATATCCTATAAATTGATAAATGGGATGATCATCAATATACTTTTTAATGTAGGACCAATATAGAAGAGAGAAAGAGAGAGCAAGGGAAAGGAAGGGAAAGGAAGGGTAAAGAGAGGAGAAATAGAAGAGGAATCTAGAAAGAAGAGAGAACAATTGAGAGGAAATCCGCGTTATCAAATAATTAATATTAATAGTGTTCTTCAAGGTCCAAAGTGAAAATACAATCATTAGCTCTATTAATAGCTTAATTTAATAAATCCTAATAATAGCATAAACACGAGATAATTATCAAATGAACAAATAGATCCTAACAAAACCTCTTAAATTCTTAATGATAATAGAACATTTTAGACTCCTAATTATTTATATCTTGCTCGTCATCACTTTCTAATTCTGTCTTTTACTTGTTTAGGCTACAAGGCATGCTCGACGAGTATATGTCGGTGGGCTTCCTCCTACGGCTAACGAGCAGGTTTTTCTTGGACTTTTTCCTTCCCTGATTATATTTCCTTCAAGAAAAAGAATGAGAGTTTTCCTTTATTAGAATTTTAATTCCTAAACTTTTTTTTTCCCTTTATAATGTATAATTGTACTTCCAGTTGGGTAAAGGCCAATTTCTTATGCCAATTGTCTAGAGTTTAGGGTTTATGGCTCCATGATGTAGTGTGTTCCTGATCTATAAAATGGCTTTATATGCTTCTATATGCTGCTCCATTATAGACTGAAATATATAATCTAAAACTGCAAATTTTTGATAATTTGGGAATTAGGATGTTTTTCCTTGCATTTATGTTATGTTTGGTAAGATGGATGGAAAAGAGGAAGGAAAGAGAAATAAAATACCTAGGTGAAGGAAGTAAAATGATTTTCTCTCATGTTGTTTGGTAGAAGAGAAGGAAAAGTGAAAAGAAAATGTCAAATTTAAGGCATTTTACAATAATACCCCAATACAAATAAAAATATGATGAATGGTGAAGGTTAAAATTGTTATTTTACATATCATTTTTTTGTCAAACTTTTTCCCCCCTCTTTTCTTTCCAAAGTTGGAAGGATTAAAATTGGTGGGCCCATTGATTTTCATTTTCCTTCATTCCTCATTTCCTCTCTACCGAGCAACCTAAAATTTCATTTTCCTCTACAAAATCATTCCTCTATTTTCTTTCATCTCTCTTTTCCACCCTACCAAACACACTATTAGGAAAAATATGTCTTGCATTCGTTGAACTCTTTGAAGGATTGTCCTATTTCTGGTACAGACAATTGCTACATTCTTCAGTGGTGTTATGACTGCAATTGGAGGAAATTCTTCTGGTTCAGGTAATGACAATCCCACTTTGAGATGTGAAACACGCATTCTTTTATACTCCCTTTTGCACGTAAAGCTGTAGTGTACTTACATTTTTCTGAAAATATTGTGTATTCTGGAATTTGAAACTTGCAGGCGATGCAGTTGTTAATGTCTACATCAATCACGAGAAGAAGTTTGCATTTGTGGAGATGAGGACTGTTGAAGAAGCAAGTAATGCAATGGCATTAGATGGGATCATATTTGAGGCAAGCAATTTGATACTCATTAGCAGCTCTTTGTTGTGTGTGTGTTGATTCTCCTAGGGGGAGGTTGACAGTTGTAAACTATCAAGGAAACTCATTTACCATGAGTTACCTGTCATGTTTTCCTGAAGGCTACATGAATCAAGTATGGGTGCCACTTTATTATGCATCCTAGTTTTGGATTTATTTGTTTCTGCCAATAGCTTTTTTACTTCAAGTGTTGTAGCCAGGGGTTTACTGGTGTTTTATCCTATTAACCTATCATTACCTCGGTTTCTCTTCTTTTTCCGAATTGCAAAAATATGAAGTGGATGTTGTATCAAAGATGACAAAATACTTATTGTCAGAGTCTATGGCTGCTAATCCTGCCTGATAAATCCTCTGGGCTTTGGCTCGCTCGAAGTTTGGTCCTCGCCTGGTGCTCATAATCTAGAGCATGCAATGAAGTCTTTAGGTTCTGGAGTGTTGAAATACATTTATATGCTAGAGTTTTTTGTTAGTGGACGGATTGTCAAGTCACTGGATCATTTTTTAGCCAACTTTTCACATGTTTTCACATTTCAGATAACTTGCATTTTCTATTTTTTTTTTTTTAAAAAATTTGGGACTTCTGTGCTATGTTTTCTCATTGGTTGCTATGATTTATGAAAACGAGAAATTTTAGTTGCAGTTATACCTGAATAAACTATTGGAATCTTTATATATTTAGCACGATTGTTTTAGTATTAACAGGGGGTTGCTGTAAGGGTACGAAGGCCAACAGACTATAATCCTGCTTTAGCTGCGACACTTGGTCCTAGTCAACCAAGTCCTCACCTTAACTTAGCTGCTGCTGGGCTCACACCAGGGTTAGTTGTCATTTTATTTTCTAAAGAGATTGATGTGTACACACTTAAGTTGAAACAGTCTTTTCGTGTGCTAATTCCTGATATTTGGTTGACAGTGCAATCACTGGAGCCGAGGGACCTGAACGTATCTTTGTTGGTGGACTCCCATATTATTTCACTGAGCCACAGATAAGAGAATTGCTCGAGTCGTTTGGGTAATGGTTTCCGTTACCAGCTATCTTTCTGCCTCCTTCCCTACTCTTATTTTTCGTGTGATTTTACTTTTAAGAATAGAAGAAACCTGCACTCATTGATCTAATGCTTGCATGTATTCAATAATTGGTACCTCTTCTAACTGTACACTTGATCTATGCAGACCTCTTCGTGGCTTCGATCTTGTTAAGGATAAAGACACTGGAAACTCTAAAGGATATGGTTTTTGTGTCTATCAGGTGAATAATCAAAACTTAGAAACATTAGATCTTGACTCAGAGCGCTCTCACGTTACAACTATTGTTCAATTATGCGACTGAATGATTATATGGTTGATTACGTGGCCATTTTCTTCTCTTCAATGCATGTATGCCGCTTTGTAATCCTATGGGGTGTACTTCTGAATTCTGGTCATTTGATGTATCAGGATCCAGCAGTGACAGACATTGCCTGTGGAGCTCTTAATGGATTGAAAATGGGGGATAAAACGCTCACTGTTCGGCGTGCTACTTTGAGGTTTGTGTTTTTGATCCGTGACAGAAAGGCAAATCAACAATTTTGTTGATGTTAGAAATTGTTCATATTGTTTTTCTTCAACTGTTTCAACTTCCTATTTGCATTCGTTTTTGCTTTTTGGATATCTTGAGACCCCATGATTGCTTGAAACTTTGTCTCAATATACTTTAGCAGCGCTGGGCAGTCCAAATCAGAACAGGAAAATATATTGGCACAGGCACAACAGCATATAGCCATTCAGGTAAAACCTATCTTGTCCTCCTGCTGGTGTAATTTTTTGGTCCTGTCATCAGCATTATGTACTTACAAAGTTTCACTGTGTTACAGAAGATGGCCCTGCATGCTGGTGGTGTAAAACTTCCAGAAATTGGGATGACACTTGTAGAAAATGTGGGAATTCCAACTAAAATTTTATGTTTGACTGAGGTACTTTCAGATTTCAATCTAGTGTTCACGGTTTAATGCAAGTAAAAACATGAAGTTTTATAATTACAGATATGCATTTTGCTTGTACCGATTCTAGATCATTCATCTTTCTGTCTGCAAACTTTTTTAAATTCATATTATTTATTATATCAGTCTCCAATATTAATTTTCATCTGTCTTTTTCCCCTTGATATCCTAGTTAATACTACTGATTTTAACTACTGATTTTTGGTGCTTTCCGTGAAGGCAATTAGTTCTGATCAACTGAAGGATGATGAAGAATATGAAGAAATAGTAGAAGATATGAGGGAGGAATGCGGAAAATTTGGTATCTGTGCTTAATGATTTATGTTTTTGCTAAACCACCCCCAACCACACAGACACACCCACCCACCCACCAAGAGAAACAGTTCTCTCCACGTGTTTTTCCATGTAAATAAAGTGTTTGTGGATTTAGTTTTTTAACAGAAGCATGTAGGTAACACTTTTGATGGCTTTATCTGAAGAGCATGTTTTTACCATTACAAATTTGAGTGTTTGTTGATTAGCAAAAAAAAATAGTAATATTCAGTTGCTCAATAATGACTTGGTACCAGTGCAGAAATTTCAATGGGCATTTCAGTAAACATATTGAACCATAGCGCAACTCTATGTTGCATTCCAAAAATAAAGTGCTTTCATTCTCATGGCTGCGACCGGAACTCTTGTGTCTGCATTGAAATAACCTGCATGCATCCTGCTTTTCTTGATATAATGTTAAACTTCTCATGCAAAAGAAATTGGCTTCCAAATAGATTTTTTTATGGTTTATAATATTAACGTTGTTTCCTTATTCTATTGAATTGTTTAGGAAGTGTGGTGAATGTCATTATTCCTCGTCCAGATCAGAATGGAGAAACGATCTCTGGTGTTGGAAAGGTATTCCACTAAATTGTACATTAATTTTTAGGTGTTTATGCCCTTAATGTGTCAATTATTTATGTCGCATTGTCTCTGAAAACACACACTTTTTGATGCATCAGTTACTATATATGAAAATACATCCTCGAGGTTTAAGCTTGATGTTTCTTCACTGGTCATTATAGTTTCCCGTTCATATCAATACTTTAAATAGTGTATGAGCAGAACAGAATGAGAATTTGGCTCCATTCTCTTTCAGGAATTGTTTTCGAGTTCCTTAGTAAAACTTTCTGACCATAATATCCTTTTTCTTTACATGGTTGTTTCGCTTTTTCTTCTCTGTCGAGCTCCGTCCGAAACAGAACGTATGCCCATTGCCCAACACTAGTTTTATGGGCAATCCAAGTGTGGCTTTTTCAGTGTTGTCGTGCCATCTCATGGTTTCACTTGCAGGTGTTCTTGGAATACGCTGATGCTGTAGGTTGTGCCAATGCAAGGAATGTACTCAACGGAAGAAAATTTGGGGGTAATATTGTGCACGCTGTTTTTTATCCGGAAGACAGATATTATAGCAGGGACTTTAGTGCATAAGAATAATATTGTGCACAATATTCTGACATGCTTTTCTATTGTGGTGTTCTGAATTTTTTTTTTTTTTTTTTTTTTGGACGAGTAACAGAACTTTTAGATTGTGTAATACTGTAATTCCTTTCTTCAGGAAATAGACCCTTTTTTTTTTCTTCTATCTTTTTATGTTGAATCAATAGTGCAGTACTCTCTTATGTACTATTTCTCTGTTAACTGAGCAATTTGGTCGATTTTTAGAGCAACTAGCTGTTTCAAAATGAATTGGAAACGAATGGAATCCTCTATTGCAAGAGCGAGACATTTGATCTTATTATATAATTGTTATATTTTTTATAAGTTAATACGGAACTAGTGCTTTCCTTAATTACAACCACCTAATGATCAAATTAATGTAGTATTTTTGCTAAATATATTGACATTTTAAGATTTTTGGTCTTCACCGGAGAGAGAGAGATTTTGCTACTATTAATTAATGCAATAATTTTTCAAATTCCTGCCATAGCTTAATATACCAGTGGATTCATAA
Organism: Morus notabilis; assembly: GCF_000414095.1. Classification (NCBI taxonomy): domain Eukaryota; kingdom Viridiplantae; phylum Streptophyta; class Magnoliopsida; order Rosales; family Moraceae; genus Morus; species Morus notabilis. Next base: position 71,416 of record NW_010362485.1, read on the forward strand.
TATAAAAAGGGAGAAAGAGAGAAATAGGTCGAGACTTGAGATGAATTAAAATTAATAGGTCAATAGTTTATATAAGTTAATAAATAGGTTAAATTACTGTTTTCATTCATGACTTGTCTGGTTATGAATCATAATTTGACAAGTTATTATCCATAACTTATCTGATTATGAATCATAACTTGACAAGTTTATCCATAACTTATCTAATTATGAATCATAATTTAACAAATTTATCTATAACTTATCTAATGATAAATTATGATTTATTAATTTTTATAACTAAAAAATAATCTATATATTTTTATATCGGCTATTTCATACTATTTCCCATGTAAAAATGAAATACAACTCGGTTGCTGTCAATTCATACTTAATTATCCACAGGGCCCAAATAACATAAACTGTGGGTGTTGCTGAGTGATTTTATCCTTATTCTGATGTTTCTCCACGTGTAAATTATCTGATTACATTATCCACCCTACATCACAGTCAGAAAACCGTACCGTAACCAACAAAAACAAAAAAATAAATAAAAACTGAAAAGTCAGAAAAAGTGAGACAATTTATGAATAGGCTGACTAGGATCACCGTCATTCACACACCCTCCTGCCACTATTTGATTTCGTTTTCATTTCCCAAGAAGATAATGGCAAACCACGGAGATTGTTTCCCACTACCCCAAGACCAAAGTCAACCAATAAACGCCAACCAACCAAGTTACCACGTCATCCATAAAGTGGGTTCCAAGAAAATTGTGCAACTTGCTGATTGGCTCTGTCCATGGACTTTTGCAATGGTGAGTTGTATAGTAATATTTTGCGTGGGTTCAGGTGAGCCGTCGGATAAGAGTCATCTTCATGATTCTTATTTTTGGTGAAGTATCTGCGTCTTAAAAAGAGACTTTTAACTCCTTAAATTGGATTCCGCTTTTTCTACGCCTAATCAACAGATTTGGATAATGTTGCCACGTTAACATCTCTCTCTCTCTCTCTCTCTAGAATATACGTATATATAAACCCCATGGATAAACCATTCTTCAACATCAGTATACCTTCTTTCATCTGTGTTTACAGCATCAACAAGTCTCTTTTGTTTTCATTTCATTTTGGTTTAGAGTATATATTATCATTATCCAAAGTTTGTGAGTGAAGAGTTGATAATTAAACTGGAAAATGTTAGCAATATTCAACAAGGATTTGGTTCATCCACCGAAGGAGCTGAACAGCCCTGTCATGAGTTCTTCTTCAAAGAAGCCTAAACTTCCTCGTGACATTCTCAATGATTTCTTGTCTTGTTATCCCAACAATGTCTTCTCCATTGGCTTTGGAAATTCAGCATCTCTTTCTTATGTTCCACCAGAAAAGTCCTACTCAATACATCAGAGGTATGTGCTAGTCTATGTTATGGTCATGGAATTTGTTTTATGCAAATCCAAATTTTGTTTTGTTTTTAGTATCTAAAATTTCACAATGAATTGATAATGGCAGGCTGTTCTGTGGTGTGGATGAGATATACTGCATTTTTCTTGGAAGCCTAAACAACTTATGCAGTCTGATAAGGCAATATGGGCTATCAAAGGCCACAAATGAGGCAATTTTAGTGATCGAGGCCTATAGGACCCTACGTGACAGGTGTCCCTACCCGGCCCACCAGGTCCTTAAGGATCTTGAAGGAAGCTTTGCATTTGTTGTCTATGATAGCAAGGCTGGATCTGTGTTTTCTGCACTGGTACGTTAAATATCTCTACCAAAAATGGATATTTTTATTTCTTAAGCGCGCGACACAATTCTAAACCGTTATATTTTTTTATTAGGTTATGCTAAATTGTTCTATTTGTATTAATTATTAAATTAAATGATTATGATTTGATAGATTATAACTGGGTCAAATTGAAGGCGTATTTTCCAAAAAAAATGTAAAATGTGGATCTTAACTTTCTTTCTTTCTTTCTTTCTTTCTTTTTTGAATGTTATGTTTGAGCAGAGTGCTGATGAAGGAGTGAGCCTATACTGGGGCATAGCAGCAGATGGGTCAGTGGTGATTTCTCAAGACTTGGAGGCCATAAAAGCAAGCTGTGCTAAATCATTTGCTCCATTTCCTAATGGTATGTAAAATTCAAAATTAACACTTTTTTTTTGGGCCCATTTTGGGTTATATTTATTTCCTAAGAAAAGGAGAATCTGGGCTTATTTATGGTACTGGATGTGATTGCAGGGTGTATGTTTCACAGTGAACATGGGTTGATGAGCTTTGAGCATCCAACAAAGAAGATGAAGGCAATGCCTAGAATTGATAGTGAGGGAATGATGTGTGGGGCCAACTTCAAGGTTGATGCCCAATCAAGGATCCAAAGCATGCCACGTGTTGGGAGTGAAGCCAACTGGGCAGCATGGGGTTCACAAGTCTAATTAGCAAAGGGCCATAAAATAACATGACTGATCATTTTATTATGCTCGTTTTCTTTGCTTCATCTATTTCACTTTTTTTTGGCTTCAAGGGTTCCGGCTATTGGCTAACATAGAGAAAAAGCTTGGACCCTTTATATGTTTTTAATTTTTTTGTGTATACGTTTCATTATCAAATAAATGGATGGATGTCTTTGTGAAAGCAAACTTGTGTCGTGTACCTAAATCAATACGAGAAAACAAATATACAAACAAAAAGCCAAAACAAAACAGGAACATTTCTTTTGGCCCTGAAAAACTATAAATTGTCGTCTAGAGTGAAAAAAAAAAAAAAAAAGCAAATATTTTGATCAATCACGATCACTTGAACAGCAACCCGTTTCCTTTCAATCCCTACCGAGTGAGCTCGAGACATAGATACGCTTTTCATGAAAATGGAAATGATAGAAATGGTGTGTCATATATACATATACACGCTACTAGGATTGAAATGTTGGTGCAATGCAATTTGTTATTGGATGATTTCAGTCGTTTACGATTGTGATACAAGTTTCCAGTAATAACTAAAGCTCTTGGCGAGTCTTGTGAAGTCTGCGTTTCAATACCAAGTATCAATGCCCCTTTTGTCAGAATCTGAAGGAGAGTTTTCACTCCATTAAAAAAGGATGAGTGAGTTTCACTCGACCAGAAAGTCATCTTGGTTGAAGATTTGGAGTTCAACTTAAATATTGATTAGATGGGAAGCATAATTAACAAGTTCTTTCCCCGGAAACCGTCTAACAATGCTGAAAGCAATTCAAGAATAAGATTTATAAGAGTGCATTGCATTTCTAAAAAGGGAAAAATAGGGAAGAGAGAGAGAGAGAACAATATTGATTCTAGTTGATGTTGGTCCTCATTCAGCTACAAAAGAAGAAATTATTTATAAAAAAAAAAGGTTAGAAAGAATTGTCTAGACTATAAGAAAGCCTTTTATAATTTTACAATATTTTACAAGTAACGATAGGAAACTCAAACTATATTTCAATTTCAAAATATCAAACATATGAAAAGTTTCCTCCAAACTAGAACACGTGATGCCAAAAAAACTCTATTTGCTTCCCAAAATACCGAACCAAATCATTGACTTGCAATCACAAAAATACTGATTGGAGCTTTACTTTTGGGGGAAAATAGAAAATAAGTCGCCCTATTCCATGGACAATGTGCATCAAGAGTCATGATGATGAGCTGTCTTTGACTCTGCTAATCTTTTAATTAAAGTCCATTGATGAGATTAATTAAGATTTAGGAAGAATTCTGCTTCTAAAGATGACGCAGTCCCC
>NW_010362485.1:75269-81761 GCF_000414095.1 Morus notabilis
CAAAAAAAAAGAAGAGAATCTGCATTCTCAGCTAGTGAAAGCTGCCCAATAATTAGTCCAGATCCACGAAAATCTGCAACAAGTCAAGAAGGCTAGTCAGAAATTCAACAATATAGGTATAGTTTAAACAATAAACCAGCAATTAATCTGAGGAATCAAGGGCTGCCACTAGCTTAACTGGCCAGTAGAGTTTGAAAAAACTGAATCTATCTTAAATTGTAATGTACGTAATAAATTTGTCAAACAGTAGTTAATATGATCCTATATTGTGAGTCTTTACTATTGGAGTAATCAGTTTAAAATTATTTAATTGAATCAAAAGGTTTATTTGACATGTTCAGCTCCTCAAGCAATTGAACCAGTACGTCTTCGCATCATCAAGCATCACATCTACCTGAAATATGAAAAATGTATACACGTATATAACAAATATTTAAACTGCATAATAAAGCAGCAAAACGACCTCCAAGTCCTGCAAAGGCTCATAAGATTTCTTTTCTATAGCATCAAACACCGTAACACCGGTGATTTTCTGAACTCCAAGCTTTGTAGCAATAAGGTTCTGCAGATGCAAAGGCAGCGCTGAGAAATAACTAAATATAGAGATTGGAGAAAAAACTAAAACCAGATTACTTAAAAAAAATAGTGTCACTAATATAGACGAATAGCTGAAACCTTATGAGCAAAAATGTATAATTAAGACGTTCATTAGCTAACATTGTTACATGGGGTGGGGGGGAGTTTGTAATGAATACTTAAGGCTTTCATCAAAATCATACCAGAGTGAAAGTTGAAGAACCAAATGCTTCAAGCCTTGGTAAAACCTGTGTATGGCCATGGGTTTTAGATTAGTAAGTCAGTAACAAAAACAATCGACATTTAAACTTGAAACAAGGATAAATGAATCAATTTATGTGATTCACTTTCAAGCCACATTCCATGGAGTCAAATTCGTTTAACTTGCTAGAGATATTAACCACGATCACATGGATTACAAGGCTTGCTAAAAGCCAATCTCAAAAAGATTTAAGCTTCATGCCGCAGACCCTAAAAATGTGGTGAGGGTCTAACGGCTAACACTTATTGAGTTTACCTTTGAACATTGGCATCTTTACTGACTAGTGACAGTATCCAACATGTCAATCATACAGCAAAGACATACCAAGGGATAATAAAAGAAAGTCCTTAACCAGAATGTTGACTCTAAATTATGGCAGAAAGAGCCACGGAAAAAATAAACATAAAACAAAAAGGTGTTTAAAGCCAATAGCATTATATTACCAGTTTCTGTAGACCATTAAGCATGACAACCTTGTCCTCAAGTGAACCATCTTGCGATAGCCAAACTTCAAAGGGGCCCAATTCCTTATCAGTTTGGTTTGTCAGGTTCAAGGGTAACTGCAAGAAGAATTTTCTTGCATCAGTCCAAATTGCTTTACACGGTGACTCGCAATTGAAAAAATGACATGAAGAGGAAGAAAAGTATGGCTGCAAGAACAGACGCATCTATAATGAAAACTCCAATTTTTATCCAAGAAAATCAGAGCTAAAAAAATAAAGACACGAGCAAAGTTTATTTTACCGAAAATGGTCTTTCCAAGGTGACAGCAGAAGGAACCTCCGTAACATGCAACTCAATCTCCTTGTGCGTTATGGGCTGCAGAAGAATTTATCATGTAAGTCAAACGTCCAATTTTGTGCATGTAGGAAATCTCATATGTAAGTCAAACGTCCAATTTTGTGCATGACATGTTGAGATGACTCAAAATCTCACATCGAGAAGATTTTAGACAAACACAGAGAAGACAAACAGACCCCAAAGAATCTCACGATATTCTTTTTAACCATTGTCCGTTGAAGGTAAGCACTTACATTGCCCAGGATTTGCTGGGTCTGAAGACGACCAGGTTCACCAAGATTAGCTCGCCATGTTATCTGTAGTTTACCAAGAACATTACTTCCCTCAACTTTCATTTGTGCAGAACCTTGTGATGACAACTTTAACTGATAAAGATAGTTATAGATTCCTCCGCCAGCTTTGATGAGAACTGATGGCTTATTTGTCTCTCTTATGTAATACAAAAAATAGAAACAAAAAAAATAATCATATGAAAAACAAAGTTGAGCAGAACAAGAAAAGACAAGTCATGTGTTCGGTCGTGAATGTTACACTTTTAAAGATAAAACATGCCACTCACTTTGTTTGAGAATTACTTTCAGTGTGGTGTTCATCTGCTTTCAACATTGTTGCGCTCCAATGTGGAGCTGGTTCAAACTCAACTTGATCCATAAAAAGGTTCGATTTTGTGTGATTTTCAATACATGCTTCTAAGAATGTAGCTTCCTGCGGCAGAAATCAGATTATTGATGGAAAAAAATGAATAAAATCATTTTGGTATCCCGTGTTGTAGTGAAACATGCTCTTAATACTCTGTGTTTTTATAATATTAAAAAGGTACCTTGACGTTTTTAAAAACATTTTGGTACCCTACGCTAATTTTTGAGATGTAAAATGACCATAGTACACTTCAATTTAATCAACCAAAAACTAATAAATCTAGGAAAAAATTCATAAAACTTTTTTATTTTGTTGTTTTCTTTAAATATTTTAATGTTTTAAAATATTTTCAGATTTTTTAAAAAATATTGATTTCTATTTAATTAATAAGAATGGTAGTTTGGACATTACATATCTCAAAAATCAGCTTTAGGGTCCTAAAAAGATGTTTTAAAAATGTCGAGGTAAGATATCAAAAACATGTTTTGCTATAACACAGCATATCAAAATGATTTTATCCCAAAAAAAAATGAAATGACGCATACAAAGTTTTGCATTTATAGGCATTCAGATAACTGTAATGAAAATTTTTAATGAAAAAACATTAAGAAAGTCAGTTTGACATTGGCATACCTTAACAGCACGAACCTGCAAAACAGAAACCAAAAGACTGTTCAACTCTACATTCACTAAAGAAGAAGTAAAAATTCAAAAAGACGTCAAAGTTTATTTCAAAATCACTTGCATTGCAGGTACCTTCGTCCTGACTGAAAGCGGATTGGCGACGATGAACTTGAAGAACTGTGGAAGATATTTGCGCTCGCCATCGCCATCATTGTACAATGCAGTGCAAACCAGCCTAAAATTCACAAGTAAAACAACACTTCGTTCAACTAAACAACTTAATGGATAAGAAATGTGGAAAAAGATGGAGAATTTTACGTGTGAGCGCCAAGCTCTTTGACGTCGTGTTCGACGATGAAGTCGTATCGGCCTCCGGCGCGTATGGATTCGACCGGCGACTTGGAGGTGTCCAGGAGAAGAATCCGCTGCCTCTCGGTCTGAATCTCGGCCTTGATCACGACGTCCCTGACCTCGAAATTGGAGCTGTTGTTGATGCTAATGTAGCTACAGAACGTCTCGCCCAAGTAAATCGCCCTAAAACAAGAAGCAACCAGCACAAAATTCCTCGAATAAGCGATCGATTCGATTCCGACCAAAAGAACCAGGAAAATTCGAGAGATGGAGAGTTGAAAAGACAAACCCGAAGGCTTGGGGTAGGACGAGGAGGCCGGAGAGGCCGATGGAGTCGGAGGAGTCTTGGAGGAGGAAGCGGGAGCGGTAGCTGAGATCGGAGGAGTCGGGACTGGAGTGGAGGAGGCGGGGGAGACTGGCGGCGGCGAGAGGGTCGTCGAAGATGTCCTCGCCGACGAGGAGATCGGCGGGGTCCACACGCAGAGGGAGGGGGTCCGCGTGGAAGGACGGCCTGCACAGCCTCATCACCCTGAAGGCCAGCGAATGCGATCCTGACGACCCCCCTCCGCCATGGTCGCTGCTCATCTTTCCTTCTTTCCTTCTTTCCTTCTTTTGTTCTCTGATTCTCACTGTTTCTCAATTTTTCTCTCTTGAGAAACTGGTTTGCGAGGATTTTTTTTTTTTTTTTTTTTTGGCTGATCTGCGAGCGTTATGTACTTGTTGGCCGTTGGTTCATCTTCATTAGCAAAAATTAATAATTTTCATCCTAATATAATCTCATAATTTTATATAATCAATTAATGCCATCTCACTATCAATTGCTAACTAAACACATATCAGTTATTCATGTATGATATATTTTATTTTGTAACATGTTATATTAGATTGTATTAACTAATTCAAGGATCAAAATTTTTAAATTTTTGTGCACCAACATTATACAGACATTATTAGAAATTAGCAGTATGCATTTTTTTTTAATTTCTGTGTATTCAGCTTTTTTTTTTATTTCCTTATTTGAATTAGAGGTGGTGGTTAAAGTTGTGAAATTGGTGAAGTGAACACCTCATAACTTGAATTGAGAAGAAGATTTGAATCATCATGTACACTCTTAAACACTAACTTTTGATTTTAGTTTCAATTTCAATTTAAATTCTAACTCTAATCTATACACTCAACTCAAATCACAAATTATAATCAGCAAAGTGAACACGCCCTATATAATGCCTTCCATCCAAAAATTGAAAAAAACAAATAAAACATGGAAAGCAAGTTTTTTTTTTTTCCCCGACTCTTCCTTATATTTGTGAGTGATGCTTTTCAGCTTTCCCATTTTTCCCTTATTTTTTCCTCGGCAGAAAGGAAAAAAAAAAAAAAAAAGATTTTTAGCTGAGGGAAACTGCTAATGCTTGAACACATCCTCTTTGGTGTACCACTAAAGAAAACATCATCACGGTTTCCAGTACCACAGAACTACGGGATGGCAAAAATATACAATTATCCTTGTCATGTAGTTCATTAGAATAATTGCTTGCATATGTAAGCCAAAGAGCAATTCCAAATTCAACATTTTTGGTCGTCTTTTGTCTTTAACTTAAAAAAATAAAAAATAAAATCTTGTTTGCTTCATGGAATTATATACATGGATCTCAAAACTTCCCAGTACAAAGGCATATAAACACAGAAAACATTATGGAAACAGATGTCCTTTATTACAAATGGTATCCTCCTTCCTTAAAAAAAATAAAAACAAAATGGTATCCGCCTCAATCTAATTCATGTTAGACATGTATAGTACGCTACGATGAGTCAGTACCTCCACTTAACTACACGTAACTATCCTTACTGCTTTCTGAGGAAAATATTTGGTTCATTTCTAGTATAGAGCTTCAATAACAGGTGAAAAGTCCACTCCCCACCCCTAAAAATTCATGTACACCATAAATACCAAAAATAAATAAAAACAGAAAAGTTTGTTGGCTACTACAGAGCAAACTGAAGTTGCTCCCTTTTTTTTTTTTTTTTTTTCTTTTTTTCCTCACCAAAGAGCTCATCAGAAGTGAATGTTGGCCATCAAGCAGTGATTTATACCTATTCCTTGTTGGCTGCTACTTAAAGCTTCAGAGCATTGTTGCAGAGCTCAGTTAAAGTCCGATGACGTCGAGGCATAGTTGAACTCATCCAATTCATGAGAGGGAAGAGATAGATCACAGAGCCCATTATATAGTACGGTTACATTGGCATGGTAAGCTATACAACTCGAACCCAAGTTCCACCACACATGGGACAGCTGTAAGCCCAACGGCTGATCCACCAAACCTCACGTTCATTTTGATTAGATGGATTGGTAGCATCTGGTGAAGCAAAAGCTGAAGTCTGCCTCAAACATCGTATGCACTGCAAACGTCAAGTCAAGATTACAAACTGCCAGATAGATGTGATATCGAATATGCTTATAATGCTAACAAATAGAAGCATCAGATTTTAACTTCCATAAGCGCATGATGAGAAATGAAAAAAAAAAATGAGACAAACATATAAAAACATGTAGGAGAGTTCATATCAAACCTTGTACCAAACCCCTTCAAGACCAGTCTTCCATATGGCAGTAACAACATCTCTCCGTGATCCCATTATACCAAGATACGCACCGAGGCCCACAGATGTATTAAGGCCAAAAGCTGCATCTCTTTCAGACATCCTGCGCTTCCTTGGCCACAACCCTCGAGTCCCATAGTAAGCATCGCAAGTTTCCAATGAACTGAAGTCAAGTGGGTCACCTGAGTAACTTAACTTGGGAGCGTCGTCTATAGAGCCCAAATCATCTGCATCAGACCAAGGCCCACCAAACATGTTCCGCCTGTGCCACTCTTCAGCCGGGGGATGGAGCTCTAACTCTCGAAGTAACAGTCCAGCAGCATCAGCTCCTCTAGGCCGTGGCATATTCTGCATAGCCAATAAAGAAGGGGAACTTGTTGAAGATACTAATTCCACTGAAAACAATGACCAGAAAAAGAAAAAAGAAAAAAAAAAAAGAAAGAACGAACGAAAGAAAGAAAGAGACTGGGGGAGATACCTGCATATGAGGGCCCAAGGATGCTTCAACAACCTCCGGAAGAACCGTATAATTACCATCAATGTAATGCAGCCGCACCTGGATGTTGCTGCTACCCACTTGAGATACTGGCAATGGGTGTGCTAGGCCTGCTGTTCGCCGACAAAGATCCATCAGTATAAGG
>NW_010362485.1:81792-91993 GCF_000414095.1 Morus notabilis
ACACGACAAAAACAGAGTTCTTATGGTTATTTGATAGGAAGTATTAAGAAGTTCCCTTGACCAATAACATACATGTCTAATCTCAAAAGATGAGATATAAAGATCAAACAACATATTCTTGATTTACGAATCTGAAAGACGTGAAAAAACGGAGCCAAAGCATCAGCTTATACCTCCTCAAAAGTGTACCCTTGACCAGCGTTACCAGTACCCAATCTTGACCTTCCAGCAGTCCCCTCCTCAACTCCTTTTGCTCCAGGAATAATCTGACCAGCGCGGGCTGCCTGATTTTCATCTGGTCTGACTACCGATGATGGTTTTGCAGGAGCAGAACCAATTTCTTCTACCTTACCAGGAGGACCAGCCTGAGGCTTTTGCATATTAGCATCAGCATTTCTTTGTGCACCGCCACTAAAGCGAGGCAGCTGTGCTCTCCGAAAGAAAAAACAGAAAAGTAAAAGCTGGCACAGTCTGTGAAGGAAATGGCAGTCCCCAATAAGCCTAACGGCTGGGGTTCCCGGAAAAGTTCCAGTGTTAATGCTAATAGGCATGAAAGATGATGGACCACTTATTGGGTTAGGAGCTGAACTGGATACTCCATCGGTGGTGCTGCTAATCTTTGCAATAGCACCCTGTACCCAAGCTTGCATCTGGGTGCTTCCTGTAGAATTTGTTGTGCCACTTTGCCCCCCTGAGAAACATGGCATTACAATCTTAAGAGAATTGTCGCAGTGAAGCAATGGCAAAACACGCCACACACAGAGAATACTGGCGAGAATTCAAAGTGGCAGTTTCCCATGACATCAAACAAAATGGTGAATTGTGATTAGTAAGAGCTTCTGACAATTAAATTGTTTGGAGTTGGGGAAATTATATCCTAGCTGACGAAGTATATCATATAGTAGAGCTTGATGGTCTTGTGTGAAAATCACTGTAATAAGACTAAGCTTTAGCATATTTATTGAATCAAAGTACTAATGCACACTAACCCTGATTTGTCGCAGGAGATGCAGCGTTTTGAGTAGGACTAGCCACCATATTGCGATTACTTCCAGCACCTGCAGTAACAGCATGACTTGCCAATGTGCGACAGAAACTTGCATAGCGCCTCAAGCGTGTAATGAAATGTGAAGCTAGATCAAGAACTGCATCAACATAAGCCTGCATCACATGTAAATAATAGGGAAAAAGAACGGAACAAATCAGCATGAAAAGACAATATGAGATGACAAAGCCCAATCATTAGGACACCGACATCAGCAATAATCAGCAACCAACCCTAATGGGTAAAAACAAAGTGAAACATAAAATGGAAATTTCAGATAAATGGTAAACCTGAATACTAGAAGCTAGTGCTGGTTCAACAGCCATTGCTTCGGGATCAATGCCAGACAAGGTTTCACCAGATGCTTGCCATGGCTCTGGCACCAGAGCAGAAGGATTTACCAAAGCTGATTCAATTCCTTTCCCAAGCATATCTAGTAACAACCTAGCTTGCATATCTAGAACCATAGCCCGAACTTCTTGAGCATTTGTACCTTCCAAAAGTCTGCATTTTATCCTATCGAGACTCTGCATTGATAGCATTATATTTAGAAGAACTATACCCAGTTAGAGAATCCCAAAGATAAGAAGATTTAAACTTACAGGACCGTACTGTTGCCTATGCTGGGTTGAAGGAAGGGAATGAAAATCAGCATCCAAGACTGCTATAACACTGTTTAATGAAACTGCAACAAAAAAGAATGGAGGTCATACTGGCTACTACAGATTACTTGTTAGAAACAGAAATAGACACATCACGTATTTGAGATTTTTAATTCGAAATGTGTTTTGATTTATTCTCATTTAATCATGACATAATACTAACAATCAAAAAAACTTCTTACCGATGCCATCCTCAGCAGCACTTTGTGTACAACCAACAGCATCCCACCAATCAACTCCAACCATAAGGCTCCACCAAAATCTGCTCCAATAAAACAAAAGGAGATCATTTCATTGCAAAACATCAAAATGATGCAGTCAAATGGTCTTTACAAATTTTGATTGAAGCTCTATGACTTTTTTTTAAAAAAAAAGGATAATCACTTTTGTAAAGTACCTCTCAGCAATTGCACGTTCCCAGGTTGATGAGTTGGCCTTCTCTTGGCTGCTTGGCACAGCAGGGGGAAGAACACGGATAATCTTCAAAAGGGTACGATCCTTGCAGGTGTCATGCCAAACAGAAGCAGAGCAGCAGCTAGTTGATGAGAACGCAGGAGCAGCAATTGCAGACCCAACATTTATCTGGTAGTTATCAACAGCTGAAAAGTTGGGGCCAGAAAAAATATGGACCCCACCTCGGAGAAAAGCAGCAGCAATTTCACCACCATGAGCAGAATAGACAATTCTAGCAAGTGTTCTAACATCACTTGGCAGATCAAACGGATCAAAACTAACTCGTTTTGCCTTCTCGACACTAGAATCAGATGTCTTTTTTACATCGGAAGTTGGTCCTGTAGCCGCTGCTTGATGAAACTTAAAATCATTGGTTGGTGGTATGCTTGTATCCACCTTGGATACCCAAACTGTTTGCATAGGTGCTTGCCCACCAAAACTGGAAGTTGGATTTCCAAATATTTGATGGAGAACAACAGGCTGCACAGAGGATTCCCATCGTTGCACTCTCCATCCCGTTATTGAAGGACCCTCATCAGGATCATAAGGGGACATGTACTGTCCTGCATGGTGAAATCACTAATGACATGTCAAATAATCCACATAAGCAAGCATCTTGACAGACAAAAAATCAACCTCTAGGCAAAGCATAAAAAGGGAACAAAGGGCTAGGAACGTTTAATTTATCATACACACAACAGTATAGTTAGCATTACATTTCTTTCTTTTCGTAACATTATGAGAGAAACCAGAACACGGCAATGACATCCGTGAAGTACACTAACCAATGGTGAGAATCCCTTGTCAAAGTTTACTACATACAGGATATAGACAATTTTTTATAACTGAATTCAAAAGATCCTTTGAACAAAGAATACAAGTTAGTACCCTCAACTATGACAACAGCTATCACAGAACCACCACGTGTTGGATCAAAGGCAATAGCAGTAACTCCAGAGCCCCATGTAGTAGTTGTGGCAGATTGAGCAGCGGCTTCAGGGCTAACATATGCAGAAAAGTTTGAAACTGGAGAGCAATGAAGTTGTACAACATCATTGACATTTGGATCTGTCTGCTTTTTTTCATTCTTCGTTTCAGATAGTAGATACTCTTGCCAGCTAAACAAATATGCAGCCAAAGGAGAAAAACCTGCCCAAGCAGGTGGATTGATTGAAGGTGGGACTCCATTGCTTGTGGCTGTCTTTGGAATTGTCTGAAATCCATTTCCCGGGCCAGGAGACACCTCCCAAACAACAACAGTAGATGGGTTTACTATTGGAACACCTGCAACATGCATAGCTCCACTATCTGTAATGATAGCATCAGCAGCCATGATTCCACTAGGTCCTGCACCCAAGAGTCCTTTACTCGTACAGAACCACTTTGCTGGAGAACTACTTTGATTAGGAGGCCACTGAGACCAATGAAGTTGGACAGAACCAGAAGAGAAAACGGAACAAACACAGAGGAAGTTAGGCCACCTAGCTGAAGCGAAAACAAAGTATTGAATTAGAAATGAAGTAAAAGTACAACCATAAGAGGTTCAGAAAAGGAGAAACAAAATATAATTTAGAACTGAGGTTCTGACCCAAAATATCATCATCAGTACTGTGCGTAACACAACAAAAAAGCAGTTAAAAATGGTTTCAGTTAAAGTTGATTATTTTCCAACATAAGCAACAGACCTGAATTTTGAGAATGCTGTGAAAGAAATTTTTCCTCAAAAGTTGACTTTGAATTTGAGGTGGAACTGGATTTTGAGGACAGCCACCTATACTGGTTCATCAGAGTAATTAACAAAACATAAGAATTCAGAAGTTTATAGTTTGCCAGAAGAAGAAAAAGCATCTTCCCACTGCACAGGGACAACTACTGCAAAATGGAAATTTTCTTTGCCTGCAGTTTATCCTGTGAAAATACTGTGTAAATTTTTCGTTCCGCAAAAAAAAAATGTAAAAATAAAAATAAAACAAAAAAAATCTCATAAAGTAGTGAATTTTAACTTACAGTATGAACAATATTTGAGAGAGGATAATCAAAACCAGAAAATACTCAGTATTTTGAGCTAACTACTTAAGCACTTGTTTCAGAAATTAATTAACAAAAATAAAAATATACATAATAATAAAAATCTACTCTCCAAAAAGCGTTAGTTCAGCTGCATTTTTTCCTTTGTAATTGGAAGTTGATCTAACTGATGAAAACAGAAGGGGGGAAAAAAACATAAATATGGAGAAAATTTGCACCCATATGTATGTAAACAATCGAAGTACAAATTGTTTTAATGCAAGATAGTAGCAGACAAGGAACTGCTTACCGGAGACACCCCTGATAACCACTTTGTAACAACTGCAATGTCCTGTCTCCATTCATGTTCACGTTGCCAGGAGGTAGCATCACGTACTAGATTAGTTGGACCCTGGAAGTAGAACCGAAGGGCGAAGGGTATTTGATTAGAGAACCGTAACAACATGCCATATACGTACACACATGCATGATCCAAAGAATACAGCAAAAGGATGTCACGGGTGGAAGCAAATTCTAAACCTAACAGTTTGGCCAATACTGAAAAATCCTTTTTGAGAATGTTTTCGGAGGAAATTCATGCATGTAAGTCTTTCGTGAAACCATGTAGCAGATCTTAGCTTACTTGAGAAGGCTGAGTCCATATAGTCACCCTCCCGTGGAAATTAGCAATTAGTAATGCACGAGGAGAAGATGTAGGGGACCATTCAATAAACTGAACAGAATCACGAGGAGAGTCTGCAAAATATGTTCAACATAACACAAAAATCACAAATTACAATCAACTTAAATAAATAGAAGTAGTTAAGCACATAATAGCCAATTAAAAGAGCTGAACACAGTACAAAGGAAGCAACTACTCTCATCCCAACGAATCTAAGAATAAAGTCATGTGTTAACCTATGTCTTTGAGGATGCTTATAGAAGGCCGAGCAAAAATTCAGAATTTCAGATCCCATGATTCTACATGCACCTAGCCTAGTTGTCAGATATATTCATTCAACAAGTTGAAGCACGAATGCATGAGCAGGCAAAGCATTGAAAAGAATAAGTTTTCAAAAAGAAGAACGGTGCCTCCAAATACCTGCTACAACATTAAACACTTGACATTCAGTTGGTCGCTCTGGGATGACAATATGAATGGGGATCCAAAATGGTGTATTTGCATTGGAACTGGCAAAAGGAGAAAAAAAGAGCAATTAAGATCATGAAAGCAGTCAAAAAGAAGAATAACAACAACTAAAAGGGAAGGGATTGCAATTTATTAATGTATAGTATGATGAAGAAAGAGACATTTTCTCACAAGAGAGATACCAACAAAGTTTCTCAACGGCAAATTTCAATAGTTTAGGAATGTATATATGTACATGCCGCATACATGGGAGGACACACATTTGTCAAGTTGGGGGAATCGCGCAGATGATATTAGTGGCCACAAATAGTCTGAGTAAATGAACAAACTAAGCCAAACCTTGGAATTCTCGCACACGTTTCTGATGCGCAAGCAATAGCATTCAACTTCCCACACCAGGCAACAGCACTGAAACAAGCAAATGTACTGTTGATAAGTATGGAATTACTTCATCACTTAAAGAAACATTAATTAAAATGCATAACAAGTTTGTTCATTAAAAATACAATTTTAACGCACCACTTCTTATCTTTCCCATTAATGAAGAGAACCTAGGTAGTCTTCAATTGCAGAATTTTCTTATTTCATACAAGCCCACAAAGCTCAGAAGTAGCATTCATGGGAAATAAGAATAACATATCAACTAAGGTCCACGTGAAAAATTAATAACGAAGAAGAATTAGAACATGATAATTTTGTTTTTCCGGGAACTGCCTATCCTACTCTCTTCTCTCTCTATCTACTGCAGACTATTTTCCTCGCTCGCTCCCAAAATTACTCCTTTCACAATCTTACTCTCTCTATCTTGCACGTATGTTTTTGACCAAGTTTAACCATATCCAATTGCTCTATCTCCAACCTTGCACTCAACAATATATATATATACATATATACATATATATATATATATGTATGTATGTATGCATGTATGTATATATATGTAAAGCTTAAAATTTCATCCACGAACTCAAAAATCAGAGTCTCTCAGCTCGCAAAGCAAGCAAAAGCGCACCTTTTCCCCCTTTTCCCCTGATTTCTACTTCCTATACAAGAGCACATTTCAAAACCACTCTCGAGGCCAACAATTCACACAAATTGAACCCCTCAAAAAAGAATACCCTGCGAATTCCACACATTGGAGCTGGAATTCCCCTGAATCTCACCTGAAATTGCGACAGAGCTCGGGGACGCTCATCTTGTGTAGCAAATTGGACCTGGGCTGCTTGAGCCGGATGCAGAAGACGGCGGCGGGGCTGACGGAGTCCTCCTCCATGGGATCGCCCGCTGGAGTCTCCACGGCGTCTTCGTCGGCGTCGGCCTTGTCGGAATCCTCAAGAGACTGAGCCGCGGGCTCGGCTTCCTCGGCGTCCTTAGAGCCCGGTACTTGGTTCTGATTCATAGCCGAAAAAACCTAGAATTTATATATATACACAATAGAATTGATGAGAGAGAGAGAGAGAGAGAAGGGGAGAGAGAGAAAGTGGTGGGAAAGTCGCAATTGAGGGCGACAGATATCCTGTTATGTTAGAGAGAGAGTGGGGTAAAGGGAGGAGAGAGAGTGAGTGGGTGACGAGTGACGAATGACGATTTGGGTTTTGGCTTTTGTCTGAGCCTTTAATTTGTTTTCTTTTTAGGGTTTTTCCTATTCGCCCGACTCGTGCTCGTGTGGCACCAGATTCCGCATTTCCAGATCGCAACTGTGTCTGTGTTCCGAGAGCTTAGTGAAGTCATGTCTTGCATCTAATTCCTTTTTCTTTCTTTTTTTTTCTCAGAAGGAAAGAGGTTTAATTCATAAATTTAAAATTATTTTTATTTTATGTATATTTTTTATAAAAAATAAAATATTATAAAAAATTATAAATTATAATTTAAAATTAAAAATGAATATAAGAAATAAACATCTTCTTAATTCTCATTTCACATCCTAATACTCATGTCAAGATATTTTTTTAAAATAATAATAATAACAAGATGGGATGAAATTCACAATCTTTTAAAAAGTTTCGCTAATTAAATCTATGACACTACACAAAAAATTTTAGACCTAATGCTATATCAAGTTAATTAGAATATTTTACCAATTAAAATTTCGTACTACATCAACTTTTAGTTATACAAATTGGATTGTTTTTTATGGATTAAGTTAAATTACTTTAATGACAAGAAACGAGAAGGAACGGAAGGGTGGATCCCTTGTCTTCTTACCCCTGTTTTTCTAGTTTATTTTATTAATTCTGAAATTGACCCTTGAACTTACATTAATCTCACTATGGTCGTTGAAATTTAAAATTTTTCTAAATATATTACTCAGTTCTATAATCTATAATTATAATACATTAATCTATAATTAGTCAAACTATTTTGACCATCTCTAAGTGTTAAACTATGACCGGTGAAAATAACTTATGGGATTTAATGAGTTTGACGTGTGGTAGATCACCACATGGAATGCGTGCCATATGCGGTATGCCCACTCTTGCAAAGAGTTGTTGAATCTCTAGAGTCAACGATTCCCGTTTGTTTCGTTTGAATTTTTTTATTTGACTAAAAAAAGTTTGAATTGTGTGCCTTAAATAGTAGTTTAAATTAGTATTTGCATGTGTAATTAAAATTTAAATCTGGACATAGAATAAAATTTATATTTATATTTAATAAGTGTAAAGAGTAAAAATATTTAATATATTTTTATTATTTAAAAATAATTTAAACGATTAAATTTAAAAAGAGAGTTAGATAATAAAAGTTCATAGAGTGGTTTTACATAAAAGGAGAGTTGCCAAGCTAAGTGGTACTGGAGCTTGGCGATGGTGAGGTGGGACATGTGGTGGACGATGACGGTGGGTTGTGTGGTAATACGAGTAAAGCAATTGCAGTCGCATGGAGCACTAAGGTTCCGTTTATTTTACCGATTTGAGTTTAAAATTTAAGATTTGTAACAGTAAAAAGCTCTCAGAAACAGTCACATCTAACTTTTTTGCTACAATGAAAAATTTCTCATATAAAGTCATATCTAAACTCGAATTAACGAATTAAACGGACCATAAAGATGGAAAACCCTCCCCGCCCATACCCTATTTTCTTCTTAAAGGGATGCGTGGCGGGTTGGGTCTTCACAATTTTGGGAACGCACAGATTCATCGTAAACTGTATTTACATAATAATAAATAGATGATTAACAACGATAATTAATATATGACTAAGTTCTAAATTTTAATATTAAAAAGTACATACATGAATTAAAATAAAAGTACATACGTACTATAATATATATATATAAGTGCATGAAAAATAACTACTGACGTATAAATATAATGGAACACTTTTTCATTTATTTTTCTATAAATCTGAATCTGGCCCGAAAATCAAATTTAACCCACGTCATTATGATCAGGAACTAACGAGTGATGAATTTTTTTTTTTTTTGTCATTCTACGGTAGGCTAAAATCAAATTAAATTAAAAAAATATATAAAATAGATAATTTTTTATACATATAAAAATTAAACATATTTTAATAATTTATTTTTACCTACCCGAACAATCTTTCTTTTTTTTTTTTTGGTTTCCAAATCAATTTAAGCCTTTGATGTGGGGTCCTGGGGATTGCGGAGACGGGAGAAGAGCAGACAACAAAACATCCCCCTCTCTCTCTATAATTATTTTTAAACTTCTCTGAAACGACATATCGTATCCATGAATCAAAGGAACATGACCTTCACATGAAATTAAACGACATAACGTATTTTACAAACAAAATGGCATCCCGTTCGTTTAATTAACAAAGCCTACTTGTCGTTGGCAGTACTCGCCGCCGTTTTTGGTCTAAAAAGCAAACGACTTGTCTTACTCCATAATATAGATACAGTTATGCATCAAATGCAACTTTTGCAAACCCCGAGCCCGTTTAGTTAGTTGATTCGAGTTTTTAATTTGAGTTGAGATGTGACTTTATGTGAGAGTTTTTTACTGTAGTAAAAAAGTTTGACGTAACTGTTTTTGAGAGTTTTTTACTCTAACAAAACTCAAATTATAAACTTAAATTGGTGAAATGAATGAGGAAGTTTTTCATCTTTTTATTTTAGTTATTATCTCCATCTACTCTTTAAAAAAAGCCTACAATCCCTGTACGTCGTTTTTTATGAATGTGTTATGACCCTTTGAAACATAGCCTGCGTTGTTTTGGGCCAGTTTGTTAATACTGTAGATTTTGAAAAAAATTACTTAACTGTTACAAAAAATACATGAGTGTTTTGTAAATTGTAATTATACAAGTGTTATCGGTTCTAAAAAATAGTGTAACAGCATTTGATAAGTTGTGAGGTTGAACTGTTGTGGGTAGTTAAGACGATTGTAATTAATAATCTTAAATTAATCTATAAAGTAATTAATAATTGATAATTATTTAGAAAATAAAAATTAATATATTAATAATATAATAATAACGGATAAATTATCATTCATGAGTACATTAGTAATTAAACTATATATAATAAATGAATATGCTAAATAATTAAAAATAGTAATTAATAATTAATTATTAATTATTAATATGTTAGTAATGTACTCATATTTATTAGATTATAACTAAATAATTAGTGTATTAAGAAAAATAATTAGTATATACGTAATTTATTAATGTTCCTTTTACAATTTAAATTATTAACTTTTAGTTACATAATTAAATAATTATTTAATTAATTACTAATGTTTATTTAATAATCTATTATTTGATATATCACATATCAATTTTTAGTAATTATTCTTTTTATAATGATTAATTACTAATTATCAATTATCAATTATTATTGATTAATATATTACATATTGATAATTATAATTTAATATTAATTATTAATTAAGTAATTACTATTTATTTTTTATTTAC
>NW_010362485.1:92416-159916 GCF_000414095.1 Morus notabilis
ATTCAAATATATATATATATATATATATATATATAAATATATTAATAAAAACGATGTTGTTTTTAACAAAATAATATAACGATAGTCGTTTTGTATGAACCCATTACATACGTGGAAAAAGCCGTGTTGTCTGAATCTGAAGTAAAAGACATACATGCCAATGATGAACTATGTTTGTTTATCGTCTAATAATAATAATAATAATCTGTGTTCTTTTACTAAGGAGTAAGGACGTTCTTATAATTAAAACGACATGTCGTATTCGACCATTAAATACAAATGAAACCAAGAGATGCTATTCAAACTTTGGCCAATAAAACGAGATGTCGAATTCTTCTGGTGTCGTTTTCCTTTACGCATTAGATAAAACGAAAACGTGGCAACCAATTTTGCTGAAAATATGGAGATGCGTCGAAATGTTTCAGCCTCTTCATTGAAAAAGAAAAAAGAAAAAAAGAACAAGGAAGAAAACATAGTATGATCTCTTTTCATCTTTTGTTCCCTTTACTTATCACGGAATATAATGGTTTTAATATTTTACACCAGACAACCAAAACAAAAAAACAAAATCATTCAAAGACGCTTTTTAAAAAAAAAGAAAAAAAGAAAGAAAGATAACAATAAATATGACCCCTTTAAGAGACCGATTTTTATAAATGACTGCACTTTTTAAAAATTTGACACATGATCACAACTTTTGGAGTTTTGTTTTTTTTTGTTTTTTTGTTTTTTTTTTGTTGTTTTTTGTTTTTTTTTCTTGTTCAGGGTCTAAAATTAATTGACCCCAGTCTATGACTACCGATTTTACTTTTTGAGTTTTTTCTAGTTCATGGTCTATACTTATACTAAAGGACTATTGTTGTTTTGTTATTTTTTCAAAATAATTTCCTTTTCTCTGAAGGATGTTTATTTATGCCTTTGCTTTTTATTTGAGGAAGGGTACAATTTTTATTATATGAAAAATGATATTATATTTTTTTAATTCTTGCGATATCATATGTGTACGAGTTTTTAATGGTGTACATATTAAATATATAAATTTGATGATATAACGTTGTAAAAATCTAATTTTATTAATGATTATACATTTTTATAGTCTACTACCCAATCTATTACACTCATTTCATTTAAATTAATAATACACATCAATATAACTAATAAAACCATATCTATATGTTCAATTTATATATATATATATATATATATATATTCATTTAAGTATAACAAATCGGCTTTCTCAGTTAGTGAAAAATTAGATAAAAGTTCTTGATAGATTATTCTAGTACTTATAATCCATTTAAGACATTATTTTATAATTAAATCATTGTTAAAAAAACATATATTTTATGAAAATGAAAAAATATCGACTGTATAATAAAAACCTCTTAAAGCAAGCAAGTGTCATGGATTTTTTTTTTCATTTTTGCCCTTTTTCTTTTTCAGTTTTTACTTTTTTGCATGTTTATCTTTTATATATTGTTTGTCTCTTATGCAGCTGTCAATTAATGTTTTTCATGTACGCTCATAATTTCTACTATTTACTTATTTATTATCTACTATTTATCTTATTTCAACTTAAAAAAACCGGTTAATTTTTATTTTTATTTATGTCATTTACTTTTTGTACTTTTTACTTATTTGTTACCTATTATTTTCTCTTATTTTGAGCTTAAAAACAATTTATTTCCATTTATGTCATTCACTTTTTGTACTTTTTACTTTCTTAAACCAACTCCAATAATACTAGCTATTTCATGTTTTTAGTTAAAATAACTATTGATTTAATTTTTTTTATAACTTTTATCTAATCTTAGCATTAACTAAATAGTTAGCTATTTTAGAGAATGTCTTCCACACTAGTTAAATATAACTAACATAGAGTGGCTAGCTATTTCATTTGTTGTATTATTTTATTCTTTCAACTATAATAAATACAAAGACTCTTTTATAAATAAAATAAAATTATTTATATTTTAAATTTAATAAATATTAAAATAATATATATTTAGTTAAAATAAGGAATATGGTTAGAATGACTCACTCAAAAGTTGCTAACTAAAATTACTTTCTAGCCATTTAGCTAAAATTTAAAGAGTTCTCTTGGAGATGCTCTTAGTTATCTATTCTTTACTCTTACTTAGAGTTTAAGAAAAAATGTCTAATTTGTGTTTTTATTTATACCCTTCATCTTTTACACATTTATGCCCTTTAACTTTTGTATTTTTTACTTACTTGTTATATACTCTTTCATATTACTTACAATTTAAGTAAAATGGTTTAATTTTTATTTCCATTTATGTCCTTCTCTTTTTTATATTTTTTACTTACTTGTTATATACTATTTTCTCTTACTTAGAGTTTAAGAAAAAACGGTTTAATTTTTGCCCACTTATATTTATATATGTTCTTTCACATTTTGTATTATTTTTTACTTACTCATTATCCACTCTCCTCTTACTTAGAGTTTTAAAAAAAGTGGTTTAATTTTTGTTTCTATTTATACCCTTTATCTTTTATACTTTTACTTAATTGTTATTAGATGTTTTATCTTATTTAGGGCAATAACAAAAAGTGAATAAATTAAATAACGAACAGATTATAGTTAGAATTTATTTGTCTGCATTATAAAATTATTTTTCTAATAAATAATAAATATGATAGTTAAATTCATGCTTTATTGCAATAACACGTACTTCTTTTTACTAGTTATTCTAAAATAGTCTAAAATAAGTAAATAAATTAAATTTTAAATCGTCATGAACAAACGCTTTACTAATATGTCGAATTAATTTTTCATAGAATTTCACGCGCAGAGCGCGTGCGGAAAAACTAGTAAACGTGAAACAACTCATCAAGCTAGGGGACTAATAAACTAGTATGTTTAGTAGGAAAGAAAAGTAGAAGGAAGAAAAAAGTGGAGGGATTTTGGGAGAGAAAATGAAAATGTAGGTTGTTTGGTATGAGAGAAAAGAGAAAGGAAGAGAAAATGAAGTGAAAAATAATACATGTGGGTCCTACTATTTTTTTTATTTTCACAAGTGGGCAGAAAATGGGATAGAAAATGGGGAAAACTCATTAAAGTGAGTAAAGTTACTAAACTATTTTTTTCTCCATCAACATCCAAGCAAAAAATTTAAGGGTATAAAAGTAATTTACGAGTAAGATTTTTTCTTCTCTCCCAATTTAACTTCCAATACCAAACAAGTGAAGGTAAGCTCATTTTTTTTTTATCTTCTCATACCAAACAACATAAAAAAAATCAATTTTCTTTTTATCATTACTATTTTTCATCACTTCTATATTTTTTTTATCATATTTTCTTTTTTTCCTACCATATAGAGCAGAAATTGAAATAAAATATCATCAAAAGATCTAGAAGAAAGAGCCCCGCCAAAAAAAAAAAAGAGAGAGAGAGAGAAGAAACAGCCAGCCTGGGCTTTTGGGTCTGAATATTAAAAATGGAGGACATAATCTTCTGTATATTTCCAAACGTATAATTTAAATATTGCAGTTTTGATATAGTCCATAATCACTGCGCGTGACCTTCCAGCTTCCTTCAATTTGACTAATCAGTAATTATCGTGTTATGAAAATAAATAAATAAAATAAAAAATTTATCCTTAAAAGTGTTGGATTTTTATCTTTTTATTCTTAATATATATTTTTTTATTATTGTAATTATTTAATTAAAAAAGTTATGAATTAAAAATAAAAAATAAAAATCATAACTCATATTTTTTTTAAAAGGATATTTGTAATGAATAATATTAAACAAGCCCACGAGTTTGACAAATGCATACAACTCTTTTTTCTCAAAGGTGTATTTTGTAAGTTGAAATCGTTACTCTTTTTCACAACTTTTACCTGTAGGAAAATTAACTCCGTTCACTTTAAAAAAATAGTAATAAATAACATCGTTTTTCTACTGAAATGAAATGTGGGTCAATGGAGGGGCAATATGCTGGAATGACTTTCCAACAAAGTGAAATTAGTAAAATGGCATTCTTTTATTTTTCATAAAGAAAGACATTTACTCATTCTTTGTAAAATGAGGTCATTTTGCAAATAAAAATTTTTAAAAAGTTATTTTACTTATAAAACTTTTCAAAGAGTTATTTTTACAAAGGTCTCGTCAATGGAGTGAAAAAGAATTAATTATCAATTTTGGGTTAATATTTACATATTTCTTTACATCTATTAAAAGAGTTAAAGTCTTTCTCTTTTTTTTTACACATGTCACTATTAAGGGTACTTATGGAATCTGTGAATCCGATTGATCAGTGAAATCTAATCAAATCTAATCCAATTCGAAGTTTTGAATTGGATTGAAAATAATTTTAGATCGGATACGGATTAAGATTTTCCTAATTTAAAAGTTTTGGATCGGATTGCAGATTGAGCACTTTTCAATTCGCGAAATCCGTAAATTTGAAACCATATATATATATAATTTTTATAAGTTAAAAAAATAAAACTTTTGAAAAAAATTTAGAATTTTATATTACTGAAACCATGATTTGAATCATGGTTTATGGTTCGATACAGTGTTTTCTCTCATAAAAAAATACACGTGAATAAACAAATGGTTATAATCACATGATTATAATCCATGAACCAAACGTCTCATTTTTAGAAAAATCAAAAGTGTTTGCAACACGAATCGAATGTCATATCATACGTGTGTGTGTT
The DNA here is from genome assembly GCF_000414095.1 of Morus notabilis. NCBI lineage: Eukaryota > Viridiplantae > Streptophyta > Magnoliopsida > Rosales > Moraceae > Morus > Morus notabilis. The sequence continues at coordinate 97,106 of NW_010362485.1, forward strand.
TCGTTTGTGCAATAGTTTTCAATATTCACCTATACCAAGTAATTAAGCATATATATGCTTACACGAAAGATGTATGACATATAACCAAATATTTAAATCAATGAAACTAGTGGACTGATCACACCAACTTTGATTAATACGTGAAGAAACATAAACATTATAGTTAATGAATTATTGTTTTTTTATTTTTCTGCTAATAATTAATTAATAATTTTGAATTGTGTATTATAATTCAAAGATCCATAAGTAAATTAGAGCCACCGTGGCATAACTGGAATATAACATGGAAGAGCTGGGGCTATTAAATTTAGTGATAATGACCCATTTTTAGGGGAGAACTTAAAAAACAACAACAAAAAAACAAAATCTTTTAAGCCGAAAACAATGATCTTTTTTTTTTCTGTAAAATAAATCTCATATTTGCTGATTAAAATTAATTGAAAAATCTTGTATTTACAGTATATATAGATATCATATTTACTTAGAATAATTGGTAAACTATCTCAGATTTGTTAAGCAAGTTGTGACGTTTCAACTAATGTCGAGCCTCGATGGTTAAGCAAATTTTGTTGCCCATATTTATAATTGGTAAACAATCTCACATTTGTTAATTAAAGCCCCGTTCATTTCACCGATTTGAGTTTTTAATTTCAATTTTGCTACAGTTAAAAGCTCTCATAAAAAATCACATTTAATTTTTTTACTACAGTTAAAAACTCTCACGTAAAATCACATATCAACTCGAATTAAAAACTTGAATCAGCGAACTGAACGAGACTTGTAAATTCAGTAATCATTTGACTCCATTAATTGATAAATATCATTATCTATGAACTTATCATTAAATCCATACTGTTTAGAATTAAAATAAAATAAAAAAGGTGGAATATACATCACACAAATTAAAAAACACTTGTGTACACGAAATTGACATTTACAGTGTGCGAAGGTCGACCGTTTACCGAAATATTTGGAGTCTTGATGACTTCTTATGTCCTTGTTTTTGGTTTATTTCAACAAAAAAAAAAAAAAAAAGAAGGAAAAAAGAGAGAGAGAGAGAGAGAGAAAACCAACAGCTAATTACTTGACTTATTGAACTGGAATGCTAGGTTTGTTTTTCGTTGTAGTTTCCCTTTATGGAGAATGGAGATAATTTTTTTTTTTTTTTTTTTGAAACGGAAAAAGAATGGAGATAATTCAAGTGATAGACATTAGAAAATATAATTAGATTATTACTATTTTTTTCTTTGGTGATCTTCTGAATGCGGCAAATATTACATGTGACCAAACTTTAGCTAATATTGAGGTTGCAAGTTGTGACAACTTTTTGTTGGTGGATTATTACCCACTACATACAAACAAATTCACTTGTGGGTTCATATGTAAGATTGTCTGGTAAAGTCAAACGCGGAAAATCTATACTTTTCAATTATGATCCTCTTTTCTTCTTCCCTTTTTTCTTTTTTTTTTTTTCAATTATGTACTTTTCAATTACTTTTCTTCCTTTTTTTTTTGTTTTAATGATGGATCTTCAAAAAATGTCTTATAGGTTTTTTTTTTTTTTTTTACTTGATTTGTTGCAGTGGATGTACCGTGATTCCGATTTGGCTAGCGATTTAATCCTCAAAGAATGTCAATGCGTTCACATTACATATAATAAGTATTTAGAAGAATAATAAGTAATAAGGCCGCGTTCATTTCGTTGATTCGAGTTTAGAATTCGAGTTTTGTTACAGTAAAAAACTCTTAGAAACAGTCACATCTAACTTTTTTACTACAGTAAAAAGCATTAACATAAAATCACATCTCAACTCAAATTTTAAACTCGAATCAGCGAAATAAACGGGACTAATAGCATGCACAATAATATCTAGGTCTACTTACAATAAAGTTTTTGTAAAAAACGCCAAAATTTTCAAAACCCATGTATCGCATGGGATTGACGTAATCTCTTACGTGTATCCAACGTATGTACGTGGTCAATAAAATTACATGCAACCTCTGTAATAAGTATTTTGGGCGAGAAAACGTTATCAAATTACCATATAATCTCTATACCAAAAGAAAAACTAATAGATCCGTCAAAAAGAAAAAAAGAAAAAGAATGGGGTATAACTAATTATTTATAAGTAGTTTTTTTTTTTTTTTTTATCAATAAAAGAACTAATAAGAACTTTTTTTCTTCTTTCTTTCCTTTTCCCCTCTTTTTTTTGTGCTAAAATGGATAATAACTGAAGTGGTATTATTGTTGTTGTAACTTGCTCTTGCGATGGCTTTTTTTTAAAAATAATATATTACCCAGTGGCCGGTGGCTTTTTCTCCGACGGCTAAGAAGAAATCAAATAGTATTAAAGTCAGTTTATTTTATCGATTTGAATTTAAAATGTGAGTTTTGTTATAATAAATTTTTTTTAAAAACAGTTACATTTAATTTTTTTATTATAATATTTTTTTTATATAAAATTATATCTTAATTCAAATTAATAAATTAAACGGATATTAAATGAGTCCGTCCATAAACTAACTGCAACAATCTGTGTACATTTGTTAGATCAATTTTTCGTAAGAAATAATTTCTCTATACATTTATTACCATGTACTATTACTATTACAAACGGTTACAAACAAAAAAGTCAATTTCTGCCTTAAAGGTGATCAAAGTGAAGCAGGAGTAGACATCTGTTGTCCTAAATTTTATTTAGGAATTGTTTGGTTAGGGAATTCGTATTCCGATTTGAATTATGATTCATGATTCATTATAGTATTTTCTCTCATAAAAAATACACGTAAATAAAAAATAATTATAATCTCATGATTCTAATATATGAACCAAACGTCTCTTTAATTGTCTCTTTATTATTTATTTGTCACGTTATTAAAATTTAACAATCCGGACACATGGAATACTAAAAATAATTGAGCTTTTTTTTTTATGCAACCAATTATGAGTGTAAGGGCAACCGAAAATTGATGTACCGCTTTAATTTTTAGAGATAATTATATTACACGATAAAAATTTATACCTTAAGTAGTTGAAATCTAACAAAAAATTTAAAATATTATAAAAATAACAGAAATGATATAATAATTATTAAATAGTGCCACATTTTTACTATATAATTTTCTAGTCGTTGTTTTATTGAATATTAAATTTCACTATTTTTGAAATTTTTTTTAAAAATTTGCTATATGTGTAACTTTTTCTTTTAGCCCAAAAAAGGTCACTATCTGCTACAGTGGTGAGTTGTACCAGGTGGGAACTGGGCAAAGAAAAAAAAAAGAAAACTAGCTATGACCAAGCGCATGTGACCGTTCTATGCGTGTAATCCTCCGACCTTTACAAATTTGTAATTAAAAAAAAAAGAGAAATAATTGAGTAAATATGAAATATATAATATACAGGGACAATAGAAATAATATAAGGTTCATTTCTTTCTTTTTTTTTTCTTTATATTCAGTTATTGGCCTGGAATTATAATTCTCTGCTGTATTTTTTGTTTGTTTCAAAGTAGAAACTAGAAAGAGAGGAAAAATAATAGATATTTCATGGTCTTCCAAGTTCATGCCTGGAAAACTTGAACGGCTCCAAGTTCTGCTTCTATGCTTGATCGATAACATTAACCACGTAGGTGTTCACGATTCTGTTATCTTCTAATTTCTGGGTTGTTCTTAGTTTTTTGTGTACTTTTTTTTCTTTTTCTCTCTACTTATTTTTTGGTCTTTAATTATGGGATTTTGGGAGTTGGGTTTTTGTCTGTTTGCTGTTAATTATATGCTTTTCGATTTTGGGTTGGGAAGCTTGCTATGATCCAAATTTACATAAGCAAAGCCATAATCAGGTTTATAGATAATTAAAGCTTAGCTTTTTCCTCTTTCCTGGTTATCAATTTTCAAGTACAAAGCAAAATTCTACTTGGTTGAGAAATCCCTGGTATGAGATTTGAGAAGATTCCGAATTATGAATGTGTGATTGGATTTAACCTTTGAAAGGTAAAAGAAGAAGTTCTAGGGGTATACCGCGTGGTCAAAATAACACGTTTTGATTTTCATTTCTTAATGGGACCATCCAATTCTAGACTCCAAAATCCTTACTTCCGCAATAAACTACATAAATTGATTTCTCTTGGTATTCTTTTACCTGAATTGGTTTCTGTGTTTGTGATTTTTGCAAGTACACTTATATATATGTGATCTCATGAATTTTCACTATTTTTTTTTTTCAAATTTTTTCTCATAAGAATTTGAAGAGAATTATGAGTTGTAGCTGCTTTGGCTCTTCAGCTTTAGTGAAGAAAAGGCGGTCTGGTCAAGCTCATGATGACATAGATGGTATGTATTTAAAGGTCCTTGTTTCATCTGTTTATTTTATTTCTTTTTGGAATAATAAAGAATTTATTACGCTTAAGTTGTTAACCACACTAGAAGTAATGTTAAGTGATCTTTTTTGCATTTGAAGGTGATCCTTTTTGCAATTAAAAAAAAAAAAAAAAAAGACTGCAACTGTGTTGTTTTTTCTCTTTTGCATTCATGAAGTGGATGTTAGAACTCAGTGCCTCTTTCTTTTGTTTTTATTTTATGTTCATTACTGTATATCTCGTCGACAATTTTGTTAATTTTATGGGGTATTTGGTTTTTCATGGACTCTAATATGTTCTAGTGTTCTGCACAAGAATTTCTGCAGCATTTCCACTTCTGTTTCTGCCCGTAGTTTCTTCAAACTCTCTATGCCTGTGCATAACATTTTTTTTTGACTTGGTGAGGTTAACTTTGATTCCGACAAAAATGAAAAACATAGCTAAGTTCATGGTTTATCTTCTCAGAATGTGTTTACGAATGCCGAAAGTCATTTCAGTTTGATTTGAGGTCAAGCTACAGTCATCCTTATTAGGGAAAGTTAATATTTTGTATATTGTTATCTTTATTAGGGGTTTTGAATTGATTCGCTTATATTTTCATATTAGGAAATCGCTTGGTTTTAGGATATGTGGTATTCTTTGGTAACTTACTTTATTATGTATTTTGTAATTTATATTTATATGGAATCAATCGATAGTCTCTTTATTAGTAAATTTTATCTTCTCCTAGTCCGTGTATGTAGGGTCATTGCCGAACCACGTTAAATATTTATGTTCTATTCTTCCTTTATTTCCTTTTTTGATTTTTAATATGGTATTAGACCATATCGCTCCAACGAGCAGCACCCTAATAATCCTCCATGTTACAAGTTGCAACTAGCACTTGAAAGCTTGATTTTAAACTTTAAAGTTACTGATGGTAATTTTACGGCTCCTTTATTGCATGAAATTTTCAATTGCCCAGGTGATTTGCTGGAAAGTATAAAACATTTCTCCTACAATGAGCTAAGAGCAGCAACGGATGATTTCCATACAAGGAATAAACTAGGGCGTGGAGGCTTTGGAACTGTTTACATGGTATTTGGAATGCACAGATGTTGGCAAGTTTTTGTATTTGTATTTGACTGTGTTTACTTAGCAAGTGCACACAAATTTTACCAGGGAACCCTTAAAAAGGGAGTACAAGTTGCTGTAAAGACACTTTCAGCTCAGTCAAAGCAGGGTGTTCGTGAGTTCTTGACCGAAATTAAGACTATATCAAATGTCAGGCATCCCAATCTTGTTGAGTTGATTGGTTGCTGTATTGATGGGGCTAACCGGATTTTGGTCTACGAGTATTTAGAAAATAATAGCCTTGAGCGCGCACTGTTAAGTAAGTCTAGCAATCATAAAGAGAGGGACTGAATTTGAGGTCAGCATAAATTAACTCCTTTTCATTGTGCATGCAGGTTCAAGGAGTACATGTATCATGCTAGACTGGGGTAAAAGATCTACTATTTGCTTGGGCGTTGCTAGGGGTCTTGCATATCTTCATGAAGAACTTGAGCCGCATATTGTGCATCGCGACATCAAAGCTAGTAACATACTTCTTGACACGGACTTAAATCCAAAGATTGGAGACTTTGGGTTGGCTAGACTTTTCCCGGATAATATTACCCACATTAGCACAAAAATTGCTGGAACAACGTATGTTAATCTCTCCTGTTGACTTTAGTTGTTGTCCAACATTGCACCTACCTTGTTTTCGTTGGGCACAAGAGAATATTTTATATGATAAATGTGCTTTGGTATTTGTTCATTGCAGTGGTTATTTGGCGCCAGAATATGCCATGGGTGGTCAGTTAACTTTGAAGGCTGATGTGTACAGTTTTGGCGTTCTAATACTCGAAATAATCAGTGGCAGAAGCAGTTCCAAGGAGAACTGGGGAGGGACGCAGCAACTTCTTGTGGAATATGTATGTAACTTGTTTATTTCCAGTACAAACAGATTCTTCATAGTTCATACCAAACTAAATAAAATATCAAAGTGTGAGAAATAGATAGAGAACTAGGACTGGTGATTCAATGTTCTGTGTGGCAGCATAATCTCTTCCAGTTTATTTCTTTTTCAATGTTGCTGATTTGTGCCAATGAGTGGAAATGACAGTTCCATTTCCCATCTGTGTCCTCATACAGGCATGGCAACTCCATGAAGAAGGGAGACTCTTGGAGCTAGTAGATCCCCAGATGGCCGAGTTTCCAAACGAAGAAGTCCTTAGATTTATCAAGGTAGCATTCTTCTGCACCCAGGCGGCTTCCAATCGGAGGCCGCTGATGAGCCAAGTTGTGAACATGCTCTCGAGAAACATCCGGCTCAATGAGAAAGAACTTACAGCCCCTGGCTACTTTCAAGATTCAAGGAACGGCGCATCTTCTTCAAAGAAAACCGGTTTGACTAGCGTTGAGATGAGCTCTGTCCCCGTCACTATAACTCAGGTGACCCCTCGATAATGGAGGGCTGAAGTTGCTGATTCATTTCAGGAATGAGGAATTTGCAGCTGAGTTCTTCTGGTCTACAGATGCGGAATCATCCGCAGTGCTAGAGTAAAACATTCCAAGAGATGGCTTTTAGTTTGATCATACATAGCTCATCTAGAGAGTAGTTTGTGCAGTAGCAGATTATGTTTCAAACAACAATTTTGTAATGTTCTTTGCATGATGGAAAAATTATTTTTGTCATAGTATATTATGTACTTCGCAAGAATTATAAAGAAAAGTGATGCAACTATAATTTATACTAACAAATTTGTCATGTTCTTTGTATTTCTCGCGTGGATTAAACGATTTTGTGCCAAACAAATGTTGTTCAGTTGATTATTTTCTCTATACGGAACAAAGTATAATTGTTCTCTCTCTGTTCTTTTTTTTTTTTCTTTTTCTTTTTCTATGGAAATTCTTCTCTCTTTTTGGTCATGAGCGCTCAACAAAACTTACCTACTTTGGATACCCAAAAAAAAATAGGAAAAAAAAAAAAGAGGAAAGACTAGCATACTCTGATAATCAGAAAAGACAAATATTCAATCCTCAAAAATGGTCAAAAAAATCGACTCCGTAAATGTCTGTTTTAAAATGATACCAACTCCACATCCCAAAAAAAGGAGGAAAAAAAATAAAATAAAGCCAAACAAATGTGTATAAAAACCCTTCCAAACTAAATACCTGATAGCAATGGAAGCCCCAAAAGATTACAAGATAGTAATTACGAATAACAAATAATATGACGAGACGGCAATTGATAAGAAATTAGCCTGAGAATGAGATTGATAAGAACATAGAAAGAACTTGTATGAATGCTTCCATTTTAAGCGGCAGGCTGACCATCGGTTGAAGCAGGAGCTTCTTGTTTAGAGGTGACATCCTTAGCTGGTGAAGCCTGTGCATCGCCTGCTGCGGACCCAGTTTTTCCAGTTGCTGCATCCTTTCCATCTTTGGCATCTTTCGCGCCCTTACCATCTTTGGCATCCTTAGGAGCAGGTGGGGATGGAATCATGTGAGGTGGGGGTGTATGCTTCAACTTCACAAGTATTTGCCTCATTCGTGAAAGATCAGTGGGTTTTCCGGGCTTCGGACCCTGGATGACCGTGATCGATGGCTTCTTCTCCTGATCTTTCTTGCCCCTCCTCTTCTCAATATTAGGAACCTCGTAAGGAATAAGTTCTGCTATAGCTTTCCAATATTGCTTGTCTGCCTCTTTATGGAACTTCTCTTGATTAGCCAGGTACAACTGCCCCAGATACAAACAGATTCAGATAGTGAATAGACCAAAAAGTGGAGTAAAAGATGGAGTAGCTGAAGAAAGAGTTCAACATGTACCTTCTCCTTTTCTCTGTTGTTAGTCTTGTTAGTCTCAACATTAAGCTTTCTTTTCTCATAGAAAGCTTGTATGTACTCCTCAGCTTCCTCAATGATCTTGTTTCTCATTTCTTTTTCCAGCTTCTCCTTCTCCTCAAGCTGAATGGCATTTTGACTGTACCAGCAAAAAAAAAAAAAAATTAAAAGGGATTACTAGTCAGGGGAATATAAATCAGACTCGCTGTATCTATACCCTGAAACAACAACAGAGTCGCCATATATGGGGCCCTAAAAGACATTTATCTCATTTCATTACCGATTGCCGGGATACTGCCACAAAATGGGTCTCTGTCCATAAATTGGCAATGGAGGTTTTATCTTTATTACCCATGGATGGAACGTTTAACCAACAAGGACCTATTAACAGGTTGGCTAATTTTAAACCATTGGATATTTATTCCTTTGATTTAAAATCGGCTGAACGATCTGTGTCGAAGATTCTCATTCTGAACTTGCCTAGCCTCTCTTCTTGTTTCAAATGAAGAATGAAGAGTGCCCTGCTTCAGCAAACACCTACTCCTATCAAAATGGTCCCGTTCTTTATTGTTTAGGGAGTTCTACTGTGTCAGATACACTAGCCTCAGACCATGGCAATGAACACTGGTTTTATATTGGTATTGGTTCTTACTCATTAAGTAGTTCCCTATGGACTCTCCCACCCTATATCTATCAATCTCTAGTGAAATCTCTAGCAAATGTATCGGCTAAACTAGTTGACATCTGATTCTCATTAGAATCAAGACCCTTCACTAACATCCCTTTTTCATTTTTGATAGAGGATGTGTGCTTAGCTATCCGTGAAGTAGTATATCGCGTTGCATGATCAATTAAAACTGAATAACAATGAAATCTTTGCAAAATACACACATCAGATACAACTGAATAACAATGAGATGTTGACATGACGCCATGAGCATGACCGGTGAAAATAGCAGTTGCTTTACTTCCAAGGTTCCACCCTGGACAGACTAGGGTTGAGTAATTTTATATACCCTTTTTACTCAAAGATTTCCAGCTACAGACTAGATCAATGAAATTCTACATGCAACACAAATATACAAAATGGCGTTTTTATAGTCTACAGTCCATAACATTTCCCTTTTCAATGTCATGTTCAAAAGGAAAAACCACAAGTTCACTCCTTAATTCCCAATCGAATCTGGTATGGAAAGAGCATCACCAATGTAGATCAACTCTAGTTGCATTAGAAAAATTAAGACCCTCACTAGCTATCCAAACAATCAATCTCCACAAAATGAAACGTCTTCTGAATTTCTGATCCGATCTCCATTACCAGTCATTTCTCATATGCCTCTCACCCTCATAATTATATAAGAACTCTCTGGATCTAAGTTCTTAGAGGAGCTATACTTCAATTCAATTAAAGGTATTGATCTTCTAGTATATAAAAAAACGAATGGAGTTGAAACTTGATAGGGTTAATTTATATTGATTCAGAAAAGATTTCCTTTAATTCTGAGTATAAGAGCTTGAAAGAATATAAAACATAGGGAAAAAAGCAAAAAAACATGCATAATAACGCAGATCTAAGCTTATTACAACATTCAGTAAACGCAGATTTGCAGATCTAAGCTGTTAATAAAAAATGACGAACAAAGATCAGTAAGATCGGAAACTCACCGCCTCCATTCGCGAAGAGCAAAGCCTTCCTCGGCCTCCATCTCGGTCGGCGGCGGGAGGACGGGACCGTCAGAGGCGAAAACTCCGTCGCTCTCACCAACGCCGTAGGAATATCCATTTCCGTTTCCATTGCCGTTCTCGACGTGGATCGAGCCGAAGGGAGACGATTCGGAGTAGTTAGGGCTCGGATCTTCGAAGCCGAAGACTCCCGGCGGAGGCACGGCAGCGGAGTGGGGATCGACGGCGACGAACTCGTCGGAGTGATGAGAAGGTTGTTCGGCGGGGAAGCTCGAGAAGGAATCGTAGCCGGAGAAGCTCTCGACGACGACGACGTCGTCGGTGTCCTCGAAATGGCGGTTCGGAGCGTTCAGGTCGTCGTCGAAGGAAGCCATTTTTGGAATCGAAAGGTTTTGCTGCCTAAAACGACGTTTCGTTTCTTTCTCTCTCTCTCTGAGTCTGAGAAATCAGAATGTGAGAGGTGGAGCTGGAACGGACGTTGAGGAAGCTTTTTTTTTCTTTTTTTTTTTTTTTTGTTATGGGTTGTACTTGTTACTTGAGTGCTTTTATATACTTAACGGTGAAGCAACGGAAGGAAATGGAAACGGAAGCGAATTGATCCAAGGATGTATTGCTAAGCGTCAGTCAACATTTCTTCGCAGTAAAAAAGAAAAAGATACTGCTTGCTTTTATAAATCGAAATTGAAAAGAAAAAGATACTGCTTGCTTTTATAAATCGAAATTGAATTATCCCAATTTTTTATGCACAGTTCATTTTATTGATTCGAATTTTTAGTTTTATATTTTTTAAAAAGTTTTTAAAAAATATCACATCTAACTTTTTCTGTTACAGTAAAAAGTTTTCATAAAATGTTACATCTCAACTCGAATTGAAAACTCGAATCCGCGAAGTGAACGAGACCTTATTCTTTTTTAGTGTCTTTATAACGAAGAATGTTATTTCACCTACGAAATTCTATTTTAATATTAAATTAATATTTTAATGGTCAGATCATAAGTAAAAATAGTTTTGTACAGCACCATAAATTTTTAAAAGAAATTTTAAATTTAAACATTATTTTTCTCACTCTATTATTTATGTCACTATAAAAAATAACTTATAGGTTTGTAAATTATAAAAGATAATTTATAGGTTATGAAAAATAATATACAGATTATAAAATATAACTTACAGATTATTAGTAGCAGATAAATTTAACGACAGTTACATAAATAAAATAATGATGTTTTATTAATAAAATTCTTAAAAATTACATTTTTAATATGGATTTGTACAAATTTAACCATTAAAAAATTACCGAATAGTTAAAAACAACGAATCCTAGTATTGGGGCAATATAACATTTAAAAATTTTCAAACAAAAAAATATAGCACTAAAAAAATATTTCATTAGTAATACTGATTTTTGAGACACGTCCTGCGTGTTTGGTTTCAATTTTGAAACTGTTTTTCACATTTTCCAAGAAGAAAAAAATAACTGGAAAGGAGATTATGTTTGGAGTAGATGAAGGATAAAAAATGGAAATAAAACTGATTTTTATATAAGAGAGAAACTGAAAACGGAAATAAGTCGTTTTCATTTCTGCCATTTTCTCCTCCCTCACTCCTCCAAGCAGCTTACAGATTATTTAATATATTTTCTGTCATTTTTGCCGTTTCAGAGATGCTAGTAAAGTGAAAAGAAAGAAGATGATTATTTAATATATTCTTTAAAATACTATTAGAGGTTTTCAAAAACATATAATCAAACGGAGTTTCAGTTTTTTTTATATTGAAAATAATCTCTCAGTAAAACTATTAAATGTATTTTTAAAAATGATTTTTGTCTGAGATTGAAAACGTTTTTCATTTCTAATTTCATATAAAAAACATGATTATTTTAGAATCGATTCCAAACGCATCCATTAAGTTGTTCAGTAATTATCGTAAGTCATTATGTTGTTGGTGTTAATAATGACAAATGATTACTGATGTAAAAGAAAATTTACAAAAATAAAATTAATATTGTTAATGAAATATAAAAATTATCCATTAAATTACCCATTTGAAAAGGTTAAATCGATTCATAAATTTTTTTTTTTTTTTGACATTTTGCACGAAGGCTCAGAATCTAACCAAATTACAAGAGAAACAGTTAATTGCGTATACCTTAGAAAATTATAATAAACACTCTTTAAAAAAAAAAAATTCAATGTAACTAATTTGATTTATTATAATTTTTTAATTCGTGAATCTTTTTTTAGAATTTAGGGGATGAATATTTTTTTTTAAAATTAAAAAAAGAAGACATGTAAGGGTAAAAAAAATAAATTTATTGCATAAGATATTAATAAAATAATAAAAAATAATGATTATTCTTAATATTGACAATTACAGGATTTAATTTGGCGTTTTATAAGAATAAATTCAATAAATATCAAATTTAATAAATATGATCGCCAGAATTCAAAATTTATCGATTTTGATCATATGGCAAATTTAATAAAACTTAGATTTATCAAATTTGATCATTGAGCAATGCGGATTTATTAAATTCGGTCACGAGATAAGACAAATATATCTCAAATTTTTCAGAATTCAACTATTCACCGACTTCCCAAAATATTCAACCCAACTTTTCATCTTTTTTTTTTCCATCTACATCCCTATATTTTACACTTGCATCTGATCCGAGTTTTCTGAGGCAATTATTGCTAACTATGAAGATCCTTCCTTAGAGTTTGAATGAGAATATCTCTTTATGGTCGTTAAATAACATTTGGTGACAGTATATAGTGAAAAAAGAATTCCAATCTTGGATGATAAATGAAAAACATAACGTATTACAAGGGCTCAGCTTACATAACCCGCCAATCTGGGGACTCTGATATGAACACAATCGAAAAACTTTTTGAATCTTCAGAGAGGTTAAGTAGGGACGTGGAGAAAAGGTTAGTTGCGTTTACAATTAACTTGTCAATGGTTGTTGTTTAAGGTTTGTTAGCACTGTGAATCCTCGAGCATTGCCAGAAGCAGCCCTCAACTCCAGATTCCCTTCGGCTCCATGCTGATAAATATCAAACACCGGAAACAAACCCGACCCGAACAAGATCTTCCAAGGACCTCTGGCACCAATTATTACCACTCACAGAAGAACAAGTATAGATTGAGCGAACTGCCTACCATAATCAGGCAATGCGGCTTCTACAACAGTGAATGGAAACCAATCCGACTTTTGGAAGGATTCGAAATAAGGCCTGAAAACAATCTGGTCCACCGGCTATGGAGTGAAGACTCCGTGAATTATGGTCTCCTTTGGCGGATTTGGTAATCCATGGCTATTGTCCGCCTCTATAAATAATGTACTTCACGAATGTCCAAACAATAGCCGTACAAAAAATCTGCGATGAAAAATGTGCTCGTGGCCTTTCAAGGAACGGGAGGAGCATTTTTAGGGTATCTAGCAGACGAGGGAACGCGCTGTAGAACTCGTGGAAACTCCTGCTGCTTCAGACGCTTATTTGAGAATCCTTGCATTGACCTTGTATCAGAAAACCAAGTTAAGATTGCGGAAGGAGAAGATGATATGAGAATCTACTAATTGCTTAGAGACCATAGATTCCAGCAACTAAAAACTGGTCGAGTTGTCATGGCATAAACAACCAATATGATAGTATGGAACTATTTCTACATCGGTTTTCAGTCATCTTATTATTAGCCCTTGTCTTAATTAGTTGGCTGAGACATTAGCAAAATATCCAAGCCACAAAAACTACCACATGCATAGCTCTGCTTTTGTAACCGTAGATGAAAAGTGAAAACCCGCCCAATAGAAAACCCAGTACAAGTACAACCAGAATTGTTGCACTTTAGACGCCCAAAAGATTACATCCTTCCAAATTCCAACCTCCCTGCATGAGATCTCAAGGTGCTCGAACGTGACAAGCAGCAGATTAAGCATAAATGGAATTGGACGCTTGTGACCAACACGGCAACATAATATTTTAGAAAGTTTTGTGGGCCTGGCCGTTCATGTAAGATACACACACACACACACACATGTGTATATATATATATATATATATATTTTTTTTTTTTTTGTTTGTTTGTTTGAGGGAGTCAAATTTCACTATGACTAAGCTAATGCAAAAGAAAATAGTAGCAACGGCTGATATGTTACACACCTTGGAGAACCCTGACGTCTCTGACCATACATTGATCTTAAACTTCCGAGAGCCTTTTCAGCAGCCTAAGGAGGACATTTAACGCTTAGAAACCATATTTTAAAACAAAACAAAAGAAAAGAAAAGGGAAGAACGCAAAAGAAAAAGCCGAGAAGAGAACTTAAGAATCCATGATAAGATACCTGCAACTTAGCCTCATCCCACGTCATCCCAATCCCTTTTCCTAAAACCTGGCCATCTATTTCTACCTAACACATAAAAAATACGAAAAACAGAGGAAGACGGTTAGAAGGGAGAAAATTACTTAGGAGATTTCTCATAAGAATTAAGCTTCTAATCTCCTAACAAATAGAAAAAACTATCTTCAAAAGTTCCAAGGACGAGAGGAACTATGCAGTTATATTGTGGACTAACTCTTGAACCTAAGAATTAATTGATGTACAATTACAGCAATCGTAAGGGCTCAAAAATGTTTCTTAGGCTCTTAAAACAGACAGCAGTCCCTGAATGCACTTTTATTTCTTGCATTGAAACTCAATTACACGTGTGGCATGAGTTTCAAAGCATTGGTACAAAAGTTGGCTAACCGCTCCTCTGCAACCAAGTTTTTCACCCCTTCATGTGCACTAAATAACACAATAAATGTACACATCGCAATCAATTTCACGACATTTCATGCTTCGTGGGGAGAGATCTCTCTTGAGGAAGTACAAAGAAAAAGTATGTCAAGAATTTATGTCTATGCTCATTCATACATGCACATGAAGATAAAGACATCAACAACCTTAATAAGGACTTGGTTTCCACTCTGAAATAAAATACTCAAATGAAATGGGCCAAAATACTCGGCATTTTATTAGATCATCCATAGTAATAAGGCAAATCATCCTGCCAGTTCATACCTGTGCATACACTTCATCTTTTTGAATCGGACCATTAGAAGGTAGAGGTTGAGGATGAAAAGCTAAACCAAGACCCTCCGTCATACACTGAAGAAGTTGAATGCACAATCACACAAATAAAAATCAAACACAGCATAGTTTGTCACTGTAGAAGTAACCCAACAAAAAAGGGAAGAGGAAAAATAATTAAATCATTTAGATCTTACGTATTCTTTAAGTGCAGAGACTGAACTCATAGATTTCTTAGAGCCTTCCAATCTAGCGCCAAAAAGCCTAGATGGCTCTGACGCAGTTGAATACGACAGGGACTCCTCTTTGGGAAATGAATGGCTCCCAAATGAATTCACATTACTGACAAAGCCATTGTCATTTGCATCAGGAAACTTAGTCATGTCAACAACCAAAGAACCAGAATCTGGCTTAACCCGTGATAAATACATATCTGCAAAACATTGTCCAAGATTGTCATAGTTAACAAAAAAGAAAAGCTATGAAGGCAACCCCTCAAAACATGATTGTTTAAGAGAAGAGCCCCCAGCAACTCCAAAGTTTCCTAAAAGTACTAAAAAATGAAAATTCTAATAACATAACAATGATTGTAGTTTTTCCCGGTCAATTTCGCTGAAAAAAAGAGTTTCCTTTGGCAATGGCTTCATTGGATTGAAAACCATAAGAACCACTCGTTCGTCTTTTTCTTCCCCTCTTCTATTTTATTTTATCGACAATCAACAATTTCATTTCTTATAACAAAAACCATATAAAACAGGTAACTGATTTATACATTTAATTAATTCAAATGTTATAACCAAAAACAAAAAAAGTTATCAAGTAAATAGCAACAAATAAAGCAAGTAATCTTACCAGCCAAATTTTTTAGAGAGATTTCAGCAGCCTTATAACAAAAACCATATAAAACAGGTAACTGATTTATACATTTAATTAATTCAAATGTTATAACCAAAAACAAAAAAAAAGTTCTCAAGTAAATGGCAACAAATAAAGCAAGTAATCTTACCAGCCAAATTTTTTAGAGAGATTTCAGCAGCCTGGAGTTGAGCTTCCCTTCTTGTTCTACCAATTCCTTCACCAATTTTTTCTCCAGCAAACCAAGCCTACAAGGGTGAGACAGGTTGATTTTGAGGATGCCAAATTGCCAATTATTATTTAGTCAATGGAACACCACAGCTTAATCCGATAAAAAGGTGTCTGAACTCTATTTATGGCATTTAAGTCTTTCTTTTGAGACTTTTCCAAATTATAAAGATAAAAAGTACATAAAAGATAAATTACTGGAAGGTTTCACTCAAACACTTCGTTGAATTATTCAACTATTCAACCATGTAACCCAATTAAATTTAGCCCATAGCATTAAATCACTGAAAATGATACATAAAGTCCAGAAATTGAGAGTCAAAAGTACCTCAACAGAAAACTGTAGTTCAGCGCACGCAACCAAAGCCGGTCTGAACTCCACCTGTAACGTTTCACCAAAACAAGTTGTGAGAGAAAAAGAGAGATAAATTCTAGAAAATGCTAAAGTGTATGGTATTCATAAGCACTGACCCACCATTCCAGATTTTCACATTATAGACTCCTACACTTTACCTTGGTTCCACACTTCATTCCAATTTCCTGTAGAACTCCAGCTGGAGTTTCCGCATTTGATACTGCTGGGCCAGAATCAAAGTCGAGTTCCCTATTGCTCGAAAATGATCGACTCAAGGAAATCTCCTCACCTAGAAAACGCATATCCCCGTAGGAAATTGCTAAGATCAACAATTGCACAGCAAAACAGCTAAGAATCATTCAAAGCAAACAAATGCATTAACCCTCCATGTACAGTTACACAATTTTTAACACTCACCAATCAACAAAGAAAGATAATTTTGAAGACAGATTTGAAAGAATAATAATCTTCTATCTTATTGAATATTGCGGAAAAGATACAAATAAATAGGCAGCCAAGCTAGTTGGCTTATCCTAATAAAAGGAAAGATAATCTCCTAATAAAGTGACTGATTTGAATTTAATATTCAAATCAGATTTTATTACCTAATTCCTAATCCTAAACAATCCCGGATAAAAGATAAGGAAAGATTTGAATCTCCTAAATCTTCCAAACTAATTTATCCTAATTAAACCCGATTTGGACCCTTTTACCCTAATACGTCGACACTCCCCCTCAAGCTTGGACGTAAATGTCTATGAGTCCGAGCTTGCTTGCTAGTTCTTCAAACGCTGGTCCGTGCAGTCATTTAGTTAGAATATCAGCCACTTGTTGCTTCGTCGGAACATATTCAACACTGATTATCCCACTCTCAATTTTTTCTGTAATAAAGTGTCTGTCAACCTCCACATGTTTAGTTCTGTCGTGATGGACTGGATTGTATGCTATGCTAATCGTAGCCTTGTTGTCGCAATAGAGCTGCATAGGAAACTCACACTTAATCTTTAATTCTCCCAGTAGTCGTTTTATCCAAATTGCCTCACAAATGCCATGAGCCATAGCCCTGTATTCGGCTTCAGCACTACTTCTTGTAACTACGGCCTGTTTTTTGCTACGCCAAGTCACCAAGTTTCCCCAAACCTGAGTACAATACCCGGATGTTGACCTCCTATCTTCTTCAGAACCTGCCCAATCTGCATCTGTGTAGATTTTCACCTTCATGTCCTCGCTCTTCTGGAAGAACAGTCCTCTCCCTGGATTCTTCTTGAGATATCGTAGTATTCGGTAGACTATATCAAGATGTTTTTGGTGTGGTGTATGCATGTATTGGCTGACCACGCTGACCGCAAAAGCTATGTCTGGTCTTGTGTGTGAGAGATATATCAATCTTCCCACAAGTCTTTGATATCTACCTGTGTCTACCAAATCTCCTTCACCTAAATTCTTCCTTCCTTTCGGTTCAATGGGAGAGTCTATGGGCTTGCAACCGAGCATTCCTGTCTCTTCTAATAAGTCCATTGTATACTTCTTTTGTGATATGGAGATCCCCTTCTTACTCCTTGCAACTCCATCCCTAGGAAATATCTCATGAATCCTAGGTCTTTGATCTCGAACCCCCTAGCCATAATCTTCTTTATTTCCTCCATCTCTTGGAAGTCATCTCCAGTCAAAATTATGTCGTCCACATACACGATCAAAATTGTAACCTTGTTGTTTGTAGAGTGCTTGACGAAGAGAGTATGATCTGTTTGGCCTTGTGTGTATTCGTGGCCTTTGATTACTTTGGAGAATCTTTCAAACCAAGCCCTAGGTGACTGCTTCAAGCCGTATAAAGATTTTTTCAGCTTACACACTATATTGTCCCGTTTGTCCTCATAGAAACCCAGTGGGAGACTCATTTATACTTCTTCTTCTAGCTCTCCATTCAGAAATGCATTCTTTACATCAAGTTGATAAAGAGGCCAATCCATCTTTACATCAAGTTGATAAAGAGGCCAATCCATATTTGTTGCTAAGGATAAGAGAACCCTAACGGTGTTGAGCTTCGCAACAGGAGCAAATGTTTCTGTGTAGTCTATTCCGTAGGTTTGAGTGAAACCCTTCGCTACCAATCGGGCTTTGTACCGCTCTACTGAACCATCTGGCTTTACTTTAACCGTGAACACCCACTTGCACCCCACCACTTTCTTGTCTTGTGGTAGTTCTACTAGGCTCCAAGTCTCGTTTTTCTCAAGGGCATGCATCTCTTCTAGCACCGCAGTCTTCCATTCTGGAACTAGAGCTTCTTCAATTCTCCTGGGAATATCAAGTCTAGAAAGGTTTGTTGTGAAACCACGAAACAAGGGTGATAGATTATCATATGACACAAATTTGGAAATTGGGTGTTTTGTAAATGTCCTAACACCTTTTCTTAAAGCAATGGGGTCATCTAGTTTATCATGGAGGGTTTCGGGATTACCTGAGGATGAAGGATTAGGACTCACCATAGGTTCGGATTCAGGGCAGTCCACAGTGCCTGTTAATTGTTTATTTCCTTGAAAATTTTTCCTCCGAGAGTATATTTGCAGTTTTGGAAATGGCTGCGGAACTGGAGCTAGCTGTGAGCAGGGCTGGGGGGACAACTGTTCTGGCTGTGAAGACAACTGTGATGGCGGCTATGAATCTTCCAGTTCAGTTTCGGTTTGGACTGGAACTGGAATGTCGGTACTGGGGGCTGATTGTGGGGTCAAGGCTTCTTCAACTGTGGCTGTGACATCCCATTCCCACACATAAGCTTCGGTACCATTACTCTCCCCCTGAAGCAAAGTGTGGGAATAAAAAGGTACTTCTTCAAAAAAGGTGACATCTCGGGTGACAAAAGTTTTTTTAGTTTGTGGGCAGAAACACCGATATCCCTTTTTTGTTAGAGAATATCCAAGAAAGATGGTTTTTATGGCTCGAGGGTTGAGTTTGGAGTGATGTTGGGAATGGACATGGACAAACGCAGTACAACCAAAGGTTTTAAGGGGAAGGTTGTTTGTGAGGATATTTGAATGTGGGACTTGAGTTGTAAGGACAGACAATGGGGTTTGAAATTTTAGGGGGCGGCTAGGTAGTCTATTGATGAGAAAGGCTGTAGTTAAGATGGCATCACCCCATAGATGTTTAGGTACGTTCATAGTGAACATAAAGGCACGGGCTACTTCCAACATATGCCGATTCTTTCTTTTTGAAGTTCCATTTTGTTGTGGTGTTTCCGTACAAGAACTCTAGTGAATGATTCCATTTTGATCAAGGTAACTACCCAAAGCGGACTAGAAGTATTCACCACCATTATCAGTTCTTAGAACCGAAATTTTTTTTTCTGAAACTGAGTTTGAACCATTTTATGGAAGGTTTGAAAGATTTGGCTGGTTTCAGATTTGTCTTTAAGCAAGTACACCCAAGTCACCCGTGTATGGTCATCAATAAACGTGATAAACCATCGTTTGCCATTTAAGGTTGTTACCCTAGAAGGGCCCCATATATCAATGTGAATCAAGGAGAAAGGCATAGAGGGTGCATATGGTTTTGGTGAGAAAAGTACACGTGCATGCTTCGCAAATTGACAAATATCACAAGTAAATGAAGCAGTATTTTTATTCTTGAATAGGGCTGGTAACAAAAATTTCAAATAGGAAAAACTGGGGTGGCCAAGTCTATGATGCCACAACATTATTTCTTTATTACTAGAAACCGAAATAAAAGACACTCCTGACACATGTGCTTGTAGACTCTCAGATTCTGAATTTTCAAGGAAATAAAGTCCTTCATAGGCTCTAGCACTGCCAATCGTCTTTCCCGATGATAGGTCCTGAAATTGACACATAGAAGAGGAAAAATTAGCTACGCAGTTATTGTCACGAGTGAGTTTGCTAATGGATAGCAAGTTACACTTTAAGGTTGGAACATGTAGGACGGAATGAAGAATAAGGTTTTTTGAGATTTGGATTGAACCTATTTCAGCAATAGTAGCTAGAGACCCATCGGCAATCTTAATTTTAGCAGTATTAGAATATTGAGTATAGGAGAAAAAATGTTTGGAACAACCTGTCATGTGGTAAGAGGCCCTAGAATCAATGATCCACGGTTCCTGGGCATGAAGTGATGAGATTAAGGCTGAATGGTTACCATTATGTGTCGTGGTGCACAATCCTACATTAGAAATTGAATTGGACGGTGGTGTGAGAAGCCGATAGAGTTGCTCTAACTGTTCCTTGCTTAGTGAAATTGAAGATTCTGCGGGTTGTTGTGTGGGAGCATCCATTCCATGCTTCTCTTGGGAGGCCTGAAACCCTCTTTCCTTCATTCTGTTTCCGAGGAGTCCAGTTTGCTGGTTTTCCATGGATTTTCCAGCAAGTATCTTTGGTGTGTCCAGTCCGCTTGCAATGATCACACCAAGGCCGGTTTCTTCTTTGCTGGTTTTCGCTGTGGAATTGTGGTCCTCGTGCGGCTAAGGCAGAGGCATCCGTGGTTGAGTTTCCAGCATCATTAGGCGTCGAGATAACACCACCGTTGGAGGTTCCTAGCATTAATTTCTTTCGGCTCTCTTCCTGCTTCACTTCTGAAAAAACCACACGAACATCTGGTAGAGGCTTGGTACTTAAGATCCTTCCACGAACATCATCTAAGGTTTTATTGAGACCAAGTAAAAACTTGTAAACTCTGTCTCTTTCCAGAATTTCTTTGTATTGCTTATGATCCTTGGCACAATGCCAATCTGATTCGTCAAGGATGTCCAGTTGCTGCCAATGGCGTGATAAATTATTAAAGTATTCTGTTACGCCTAATTCTCCTTGACGAAGATCATTCAGAATTCCCTTTAGCCTAAAATTTCTGATGTGTTTTCCCTGTTGGAGTAACTCCGCTTCACTGCATCCCACATCTCTCTTGCTGTTTTGTAATACATGAAGTTCTCTCCCATCTCGGTATTCATGGAGTTGATCAGCCATGACCGAACCATGCTATTCTGTGTCTTCCAAGTTTTAAACTTGGGATCCTTTTCATCTGGTTGTGCAACATCGCCGGTGAGGTAATCTTCTTTTCCCTTTCCTTCGATGAACATCATTTCGGAATGTGACCATTGGACACAATTTTGTCCATTGAATTTATGACTTGTGATTTGCTGAAAGAAGGCTTTGAATCCATTGATTTGGATCGGATTAACAGCCCCTGAAGAAGCAGAGGTAACCGCGGATGATGAGGTTTCTTTCCCGCTGGCCATCCCGTATTTTGTCATTCCGGTTGGCAGAACATTAGGTTTCAGAAAGTGGCTCTGATACCATGAAGACAGATTTGAAAGAATAATAATCTTCTATCTTATTGAATATTGCGGAAAAGATACAAATAAATAGGCAGCCAAGCTAGTTGGCTTATCCTAATAAAAGGAAAGATAATCTCCTAATAAAGTGACTTGAATTTAATATTCAAATAAGATTTTATTACCTAATTCCTAATCCTAAACAATCCCGGATAAAAGATAAGGAAAGATTTGAATCTCCTAAATCTTCCAAACTAATTTATCCTAATTAAACCCGATTTGGACCCTTTTACCCTAATATGTCGACAAATTTGATCTCACAAGAAACAATGGTAACTATAATGTACATGCATCAATTTAACTTTTGAACAAAAGAAGATGGTGATCACCTCCAAGGTATTCAACGGTTTAACCAGATGGAAATAATTTTTACCCTCAGCAATATCATATTACCAAATGCTAAAAGTGAACATGAAAGCCTAGAAAATATACAAGCCAGCAATCTCAAATTAATTATTCATGTAGCTCACCTGGCGAGGAATTATAACCAGGTAAGGAATAATTTGATCTAAACCGATCATCTCTAGGTAAGGCCTGAAAATGTAGGAATGATAAGCTTTCTCAGTCAGAGGTACTGTTGAGCAATTAGAAACACCAAGATTCACATCCCCAACCTTCCCCCCCACCCCACCCCACAGAACAAAAAAAGAAAAAAAAAAAAGAACCAAACAAAGAAAGATTACCTCTTTTGGTAATCTTTGATTTTCGTGAATTATTCTATCAGATGGAATTGAGCTCTCCACCTTAGGGAAAAAAGATGGATGATGAGGTTGATGCTTTTCAATATGCATTGGTTCTGAATTTAGAGGAAATTCTTTCGCTGCTACTCTGCTTGGTTGCCTTGGGGGGCTCATCTCTTCCGCTGCTGGAAACCAACCTCCACGGGATTGTACCTGTGGAAGAGGTACTTGCATTGGAGGTCTTGCAGGAAATGGAGGTTCCGTTGGTGTATGCTCTCTAGTATCTTGCCCATGTTGCAAAATTAAAAGCCTCCGCCTTGTATCAGGATCTAATTCTGATTCTGGTACCTCACCTTCTTCTCTAGCAGGAGAACTTTGCAAGCTTGATTCCACGGAGCCAATATATGGTTTAACTACTGAAGCTACCTGAGGGAACTGTATATTTGGGAAAGGCATCATTGATACTTGAGTTGTTGGCGGTGGAACACTGCCAGAAGAAGATGGCACTGTATACTGAAGAGGAGAAAGTCTAGGATCAGGGTTAATGGCTGATGAAGCAGCTGATATTGCTTCCTACGTACAAGAAACAAGCAGATTAGACAATTGAAATGAGTTAACTAAAAGAACAGGCATTAATGCAAATAGATTCACATGAATTGCAAAACAAGATAATTCCACGTGAATACTGGTCCTCCAATAGGCCTGAACCAATCTCAGAACTCTTATATACATGCAAAATGATACAAAGAGGCATTGGCTTAAATCTTGATAACTACCTTCAATCTCCTTTCAACCTCGGCATCTGCCATGCCATCAAAAGCAGGTAGATCTCTGTTTCCATTTGAAGCAGATCCATCATCCTAAATAATGCAAAGTAATATTTTCACAAATATGCAAGACCACACTGGAGGGAATTCTGGAAAAATAAACACATCTTCCACTCAATACTGTCCAAGAAAAGGAAGAAGGGATAATGTACCTCAGAGGCTAGATAATTGCTCACGTCTGGAGGGGAGGGGATATGTTTAATATCGTCTTCATAAGAAACTTCAGGAATCTTTTGTAGAAGACCGTCATCAAATTCTCTGTTGTCAAATTGCAGAGATAGTCAGACAGAAATAACTACATTATTTGGAAAATACTGAACCAGTATTTGATTGCTCAAATTAGAAATTCCACTAGTAAATTTTGTAGGTTATGTGCTTAACAGTGTCTATGGCTACAATTGAAAACTATATACCGCTGTATAACTTACTTGAAAAAACCACCTCTGACATTGCAAGCAACATTTCTCGCAACACATAAGACAGGAACAGCATTGTTTGCCTACAATTTTAGGAGTCACAACATAAGTACATGTGCATGTACACCTGAAAAACACAAGCACTGTAGTACAGAAATCTTGAGAGTTGTAGAGAAGAGTAATACTTCAGCTTGAGGAGCATAGTATGGGGCAAAAGCAGGAACAACATGCACCCTAGGTTGATCCTTTTCATCCCACACTTTCAAGCGATCATCAATCACCAATGCCATCTTCGGATGGCACAAACCATCTTGAAACACATTGAACAATGACTTCCTTAAACCTTTAAGAACGCAATGAATATGATCAGTGCAATGTCCGACAAGATGTGTCCCATGCCAATTTAAGGACAAATATACAAAAATTACATAAATGAAAGTAGAGGCTGTTCTAAAATGAATAGTGCCACTCACCAGATTTAACGCACACTATACGTTCCAGTAATGCTTTTGAGTTTATCAAATTTGAATGTGGATCAAGAAGCCTCCACATTTCTAAAGCATAATCCCTTTCAGCCATCGTGCAAACATAGACCTCAAAGCGCTTACGCCCTCTTGCAGTCAAATAACTCCTGAGATCCTCCCATGCAGGTCTCAGCCTCACGAGAACACTTGTATCGCGAATCTATGGTAACAAGGAAGTACATTAGCGTGCTATATAGTAAAAACAAACAACTATTGCAAAATCATGTACAGGCTCCAGCAGCATCCACAACAAACCTGCGGGTTAATACGAGTCAGAATGATGTTTTTCTCATGTAACCTTATAAGCGGACGGACAATAGGTTGATGGTTGTCAGACAAAGCAGGAACAACCTCAGATTGAACTTTTATAACTCTCCCATTATCAACAACCTGGTCATTTTCAACATATTGCTTCAATATGCTCTTGTCATCTTGATAGCGCTTTACTTCTGCCAGCATACCAGACATGCGTTGGGGGTCCGACTCACTGCTTATTTTCCGCTGCAGAGCCTCAATTCTGTCCTCAAATGAGCGCATTGTGTTAGCAACTATGAGTGTTTCATCAAGATCAAATACAATACTGAGACATCTAAGGTTCAGCATGCCAAGACAGGAATTGTAAAGCCCTGACGCAACATTAAATCCCCAGAAACATGGATACTGTTTGTCACTGTTCCTAGAATACATGGCAACCAAATGGAGTTCCTCTCCAGCTCCAAGTGACATTACAGCAGTCTGTAGACATCAGAATGAGAAGCACTATCATTAAACTGACAAAAAAAAAAGGTATCTAAAGCAACATGCAAAGCATTATCATATAAAACGGGAAGATATGATATTTTACATAATAAAGCAGCAAACAGACACGTGTATTAACCCCCATATAAGAATTTATACCATATTTGTTAATATATAATTTAGTAAATTATATATGTACACATACCACAACAATCAGATAACAGCAGTAATCGTCCAAAAAGATTCAGATTGCAATGCCAGAGAAGAAATAAGTATCACTAATCTGGTTAGTATCTATTTTCACGCTACTAGCAAGCATTCTCAGCGAGCTAAAGAGATAAGCCAAAGGAAAAGTAATGAGAACTTGAAATGCAACGTTTTAGTTCTTCCTCACAGAAATTTATACACAATTTAACAACATAGCAAAATTAAAACCAAGTAATACATTCTCGGTATTAAACCATTGTCCAATAGCAATTTCAGGAATAAGGTTCCAGCTTCACAGTCCTATAAGAAGTTTCTAATTATTTGGTTTCCATGAAAATAAAAAAATTAATAAATAAGAACTAATTAACTCAGACAGTTAGCATAAAATTTGGGGCAAGGCAAAGAGTTCCATATAACTGGGTTTAACTGAAAATTTTCAGAAATTTTCCTGTATATTCCATAATGGGTCCCCTGCAAATATTGTCTCCAAAGTCCTCTGATTAACAACAAGGCAATTGATTCCAAAGTGAAGTTTATCTTAGCTTTAGGTTTTTGTTTCTATGAAAATTTAATTAATTATTGTTTCCTTTATTTACTACATTTGATTTTTAGAATTTTATCTTTATATTATCATCATCTTTTTTTTTTTTTTTCTTCTGAGTTGTGCTTCGATACCTTGTTCTCCATGACACAAGAGGAGTGCAAAAGAAAGAGCGGCGAATCCTGTGAGTGCGAGGTCTTTGACTCCATTTTGAAGCAAACACCAAAGGAAGAAGTAATCGTATGAAGCACTGCCAATGGCGGACATCTCTCACTCGGTGGCGAAAAATGGCTTATTCTGATTTCCTTCAAGTCATCGATAATCCTGTGGTCGATGTTGTTCTCTCCCGGATATATCTCTACCTCCCCAAGTAACTCCTTTCCTTTATACACCACCGATTTATACATTTTCTTTGTTTTTCTTTTTCTTTTTCTTTTTTCTTTTCTCACCAGCCAAACACCACCTCCTTCATCAAATCCGAGTTCTCGTCAAGTTCCAGATACTAAATCGGTTAAAAAAAATCAAAAAAGAAAGAAAAGCTCATGAGTTTCGATTACAGAAAAATCATCATCATCATCACCGTCTTCTTCTTCTACTTCAAGGATTGCTTTAAATTTGGTCCAATTTTCGGTTTTAAATCACTGATCCGTGAAAGTGAAAAGAAAGAAAAAAAAGAAAATTAGGGTTTTGTATTTTCCTCTTCTTCTGGAAACTTTTAGATCCCTGGTTGTTGTCGATGATGATGATCAAAAAAAAAAAAGCTCTCTTTGAGCGATCAATCAAATTCCGGTAAACGAAATCGGGAATCTGTGTTTAGTTTTGATTGTCTGTCAGTGATTGTGGAGTTAGGGTTTGGTTATTGATGGTGATGATGATGAAAAACACGAACCAAGTCGCCAAGAAGAGAAACCCTAGATCCAGATAGCGAAAGGTCAAAAATAGTACATCCTCAAAAGTTAAAATTACGAAATTAATATTTAGTGCAGAAAATAAAATAATTAAACAAAATATAAAATCCAAGGTAGCTAGTGGGGGAAATAGCGAATTTACGAGAAAATTCGGGAATTATTACGCGGGTTAAATTACGGCCTCGTTCACATTATAAATTTAAGTTTTTAATTTAAATTGAGATGTAATATTTTTTAAAAATTTTTTATTATAATAAAAAAAATTTAAATGTGACATTTTTTAAGAATTTTTTATTATAAAAATTTAAAATTGAAAATTTAAATCGGTGAAATGAACGAGACATGCATAAAAAAAAAAAAATCGGGTAAAAATCATGTAAGAGGCTCGAGCCTCGAAAAAAGTTTTTATTGAAAATGAAAAGTAAAGAATCTCAGCGAGAGAATTCTAGGGATGGGTTACGTGGCGGATAACTATTGGCAGCCTTATCTGTGGTTGTGGCTTTAGATACTGCTTCTTTGACTGTTAAATGGAGCTACTTTGACTCGTGTGCAAGCCCGTAGTTTGTACTTTTTTTCCGCGAGGAAATGAAGTCGTTTCTGGCTAAAAACGTATGTCGTTTTTTCGGTTTAAGAATGCACAGCAGAGAGAGAGAGAGAGAATCGACGTTTTAACGGCATGTCGTTTCTCATGGAAAGCAAACGGTGAACTAAGACCTCATTCACTTCGCTGATTCGAGTTTAGAATTTGAGTTTTTTTACAGTAAAAAGCTCTCACAAATAATCACATCTAACTTTTTTGCTACAGTAAAAAGCTCTAACATAAAGTCACATCTCAACTCGAATCAACGAAGTGAACGGGGCCTAAAACTCACAGTTTTTGTTGAAAAACGGAATATCGTTTATCACGACGTGTAATTCTTATTCGCTGAAGATAAACAACACTGAATAATGTTCATTTCTTGTTTAATTTTGATGAGACAATATGTCATTTCTGTTAAAAGGGGACTGTTAAGAAAAACTTTTTTTAAAATTTTTTTAACATGTGAATCTTATTTTTCTACAAAAAATTATTTTCTTAATATATTACTCTTTTAAGAGTTTTATTTAGCAAAAAATATATATATTAAAGTAGAGCACATTAGGAAAAATAGTGATCCATGTTTAAATCAGTGGAAAAATCAACCTCGATCTAAGTGGGGTTATAATAATATTCTTTTTAGAATTAACATATTTTTATCGAAATTTAAAAGTGTTATTCGCACTTCTTAGCTGTAGATAGATTATCCAATTAAAAATCTGTTTAGAATGTATACTTAAGTCTTGATTCTTAATTTTAACGTTTGAAATTCAATGAGAGAAAAATAATGTAGCAGAATCAATGATTTTAGTTTAAATATATGAAATAAATGGGCCTAAACCATTTTTACTAGTTCAACAATTCCTTCTTTATCATTTATTATCCGGTTCTTTCCTTATTGATTCTTCTTTTTTTTTTCTCCTCTAATATCTTATGTATTTTTAAACGTAGCTAATTGAATTGTTATTTTCTAATTTATTCTGATTAGATTATATCCTCACTTAAATATTTTTTCAATATTTTTTAAATACTATTGACAATTGTAACCTTTATAAATATTTTTCTTTTTCATTCAAAATATTTTTTCTCTTAAACGCATTCTTACTTAAATATCTATTTTCTTCTCACGTATACCCTTAAATAACTTTCTATACGATTCATAGATGCTATGTATATATATATATATATATATATATATATAATATTCGACAAAACATTTCCATAAAAATGAAGATTATTCGACAATAACATAACTTATCGTTATAATTAATTATTTTTCTCTAATATATACAAAAATATGATTGAAACTTATAATTTAGGTTATCCACTATCTAAAATCTCGTATATTTCTCTTGTCTCTTGTTGACATAAGAAGAGTAAAAAGGTTTTTTTTTTTTTTTTTTTTTTTTTTTTTTTTTTTTTTTTTTTTTCTATGGTTGCCTCTTGAACTTGTCGTTATTGACACATCAGTCCCTAAATTAATTGACTCCCTTCTATATGAGAGGTCTAATTGAAAACGGTGTTAAATTTGTTAAGAGTTTTTAAAAATATGTTGCGATCGTGAGCAACAGGAAGATGAGGATCAGACTAGATTTGGCGGCGACATGCTTCGGGCCCGTCTGTTAGGACTGAAATTTTCACCTATTGGAGACAATTGTCACAATTTTTAATTTAGGAACTGATTTGCTAAAAGTGACAAGTTCGGGGACAACCATGCAAAAAAGCCAAATAATAAAAAACCATAAAAGAAGAGCACTTGCCCAGTGCCCACATAGCTGAGCCTGAGCCGCCAAGCACAGAATCCCAATTGAATCAAAATGACGAAACTACCCTGGATAAGAAAATAAAGAAAAATTGGTGATTGGCCCATCCATTGAGAAATTGTACGGAATTCCACGGAAGCAAAACCGGATCGTTTTCGAATTGAAGCCGTCTTCTTCAGCTCACCCAGGAGGAAAAAAAAAAAAATTCTCTCTCCTCTCTCTCTTCTCTTCCTCCTCTCTCTCTTCTCTCTCTCTCTCTCCGATTTTTCATCTTCGTCTTAAAAACGAGGACCTCCCCTCCTCTTTCTCCTCAACGGCCGAAACTCGCCGATTTTAGATAGAGAAAGAAAAAGAGAAGTCTCCGTTTCTTCTCATTTCCCAATTCTGCCCTCCAATTTCAACCCTCTTTTCTGGAAAAGCCCCTCGCCAATGCCCAGCCGAACGCCTCGGAAGAGATAACACAGCGGAAGGGCAAAATTGGGAAAGAAAAACGACGCCCACGATGAGCGTGAGGACGTACGGACGTCGCAACCGTGGCAGCATTCCCAACGGAGCCTTCTCCGTTGACGCCCTAAACGACGCCGTTCACGACTCCCAAGAAGACACTCCTTCCCAAGACCACCACAACCTGTACGGCATCCCTTTCTCATCGCAAGAGTCTTCTTTCGAATTCGATCCGTACGGCATCGATTTCTCGTCCCAGGGCTCTTTCCGCGACGACGATTCGCTGCCGAACGCCGTCGTTCCGAAGCCCAAGAAGCCAAAGGTTTCGAGGAATTCGGCTCGGCCGCCGGCGATTCCGGCGACGGCGACGCTGATGGAGGCGCAGGAGTTCGGGGAGATGATGGAGCACGTGGACGAGGTGAATTTCGCGCTCGATGGGCTCAGGAGGAACCAGCCGGTGCGGATCAGGAGGGCGAGTTTGCTGTCGCTGTTGTCCATCTGCGGTACGGCCCAGCAGAGACGGCTTTTGAGGGCCCAAGGGTGAGTAGAATTCATTAATTTTGTTAAATTCTTGATGGGTTTTTGAGATTTAAAGAAAGAACGTTATTTGGCGATGTGGGCATGCGAGTTTTCAAGAAGATCTTTGATGGGTTGGACATTTGAATTCAAATGTGAATAGAATGTTGGGATTTGGTGAGTTTCATGCGAACGTATATTTGGAGACTTATCTTGATTTTAATTTTGACAAATTTCTGGATTTATTTCGAATTTAAAGTGCGATCTTGGGAGATTTGAACATGTGAATTTTGGGAATTCCTTTGTTGGACTTTGATCTTTGGAAATTTTAGTGGGCGAATTTCATGTAGTTCTTGACGGGTTTATTAAATTTGTGCTTAAGATGTAGTCGTCGACGGGTTTTTAGGGCATATAGTAAATTTGGCGTTTGAGATTGTTGATTGTTGCGAACGTTTGGCAAAGAATTTTTGTTTCCTTAATGTGTTTTCTTAAATAGGACGAAATTATGTTTAATTATAACTTGGCATAAAAAGCACAGAATTTTGTGAAAAACGCATAACTGTTATGGGCACTAGGGAGGCAACAAAATTTGGTTCTAGACTTCACGTCTCTTACCTTCTTTAATATTTTCCTTTTTTATAATGTTCGTCTGAATATCTGAAGAAAAAATAAAACTATCTCATTTCTCTCTCTTCGAACAAAATTGTTCCGTGAGTTTTGTTGTTGATTGACTCTCTTAATCTCTGCGGTAACTATTTCCAGGATGGCAAAGACAATTATTGATGCTGTCTTGGGTCTCAGCCTTGATGATTCGCCTAGCAATTTGGCTTCTGCTGCTCTTCTTTTTGTCTTGACAAGTGATGTAAGTTGCAGTCTTGCAGAGTGTTTATTTATTTATTTTTTTTGTGATTCTAATTAATTTCCAAATTAACTTTTCCTCCTATCAAGAGCATTTTACAATGTGGTGGAAATTTTGAAGTTCCAGGCTTGTCCACATTTCTTGGAAATTCGTCGATTTCAACTATAGTAGTCTTGATGGTTTGTGTGTTTTTTTGTCAGGGTCAAGATGAGCACCTTTTGGAATCACCCAGCTGCATACAATTTCTAATTAGGTTGTTGAAACCAATATCCTCTACTGCTACTGAAGAAAAAGGACCAAAAATTGGTTGTAAGCTTCTAGCATTAAGTACAGGTCCTGGCATTTTGAAGACTTCCAAAACAGGGGATAGCACTTCTGCTGCAATTTTGTCCAAAGTACATGAAGTTCTCCTAAGTTGCAAGGAGTTAAAGTCAAGCTATGGGAATACTGGAATGAGAAAGCAAAATTTGTGCCCAAAATGGATAGCTTTGCTGACCATAGAGAAAGCATGCTTATCTACTATCTCTCTTGAAGGTATGCCTTCTGTTTTGAAGCTGATGGTTTCCGAGCTCCATCGTATATCACTTGATTGAACTCATTTACTATATTTCTATATGTTTAATGTTTGTCCTTTAATTCATTTCATCTGATGCTGATTGTCCTTTGTTTCTTTGCTCGTGTCCAATCAGAAACCTCTGGGACAGTGAGGAAAACCGGGGGAAACTTTAAGGAAAAATTGCGAGAGCTTGGAGGTCTTGATGCTGTCTTTGAGGTGGCCATGAACTGTCATTCTGATATGGAGGTGTGAGCCTGTATGTTTGTTTGATCTTATAGTCTGTTTTATATTCTGAAACAAGGGGCTGCAAAAGAAAATCAAGAGGATATAATGCTTTATTTGGTTGGTGGATTTGAAACTTTGAGTTTCAATAGAATATTAATACTTGATGTAATTTTACTCTTCTAGTCGTTTTATAGACTTCCTAGTTTTCTTTTATATCACGTTGCAGAAAGAGTATTACTCTTATCATCTCACCTATATTTCTATCCTCTTATTTATTTATTTTTTCAAAATTTTGGACCTTTCATTGTAATTTAAAGGGAAAAAAATATCACAAATATTTATTTTCAGAGCTGGATGGAAATTAGAATGCCTCTTGCTCGGGATGCAAAATTTGACATGAATATGCAGTGCCTATCTCTGCTTTTGAAATGCCTGAAGATTATGGAAAATGCAACGTTTCTAAGTAAAGATAATCAGGTACGTTGAATGTTTTTTAGACTCGAGTTCCCATCTTGTTAGAATTTCGTTCCTCCAACTTCTTTGTAGATAAAATGCTGCTTTCTTAACTTGACATGTGAAAAAGCAAAAAATAAATTCATATTTACACTTTTGTGATAGAACCATTTGCTTGGGATGAAGCGAAGGACTTCAACAGGAAGCCCCTTATCCTTCACAGAACTTGTTTTGGCTGTCATTAAGACTCTCTCAGGTAGCTAAGGAATCTCAGAGCTAAGTTAGTCTTTAACTTTTTATGGTATGACACATTTCGCTATTCTGTGTTATTTACTTCTTGCATTGATTTTCAGATCTTTATGTATTCAAAACTTCCGCGGTGGCGTCCACTGATGAAAAGCCTTCTGCTCCGTTTGATGGGACTTCATATTATTTTGAATTTGATTTCCAAGGTACAACTTCTCTTCCCTGACCCTCTTATGTGTATCTTCAGATTCTTACAGTAATTTTTGTAGAAAGTAGAAACAGTACTGGATTAAGAAGTTAGGAAGCAGCATTTATAGAATGGGCAATCCCAGTAGTACTTGTAATTTTGTTACTGCTCTCAAATTCGTTACTATGACAAAGCCAGACTTATGAGCTGATTTCCTTGCACATATTTTCAGGAGACGTCAATGGGAAAATTTTTAGTGATTCCTTTAAAAGTAATTCAGAGAAGAGCTTTACTAAATTGCGGAACGGCGAAATTGTGTCTGCCACACGGTTAGAGTGTTCTAGTTCTGAAACTACCAGCACCTCTATGACTGATGGCTATTCGTTAAAGACGAGACGTAGATCTTCTGCATCTAGCTCATGCAGTGGAATGTCAAGGAGTTTATCTGGTAGTAATGCAACTAAGAATAGTTCAATGAAGAATGTTGATATTGTGCTTTTAGACGATAGCCAAGATCCGTTTGCGTTCGATGAAGATGATTTGGAGCCTTCTAAGTGGGAAGTGCTGTCTGGAAAGCAAAACACATCGAGGACTAAAAGAATTGGACTGAAGGACAGAGAACCCGATTATGGGTTTCAGTCTCGAATTAAAATGAGCCAGGAAGAAACAAGTAGTGGAGAAAATAATCACTCGCATGAAGCTTCCTGTTCAACTTCTGTTGATGAAGGGCGCTCCAGCCTTTTAGCTGACTGTCTTCTTACTGCTGTCAAAGTAAGCCTTTAATCACATACTTTACATTTTGGAATCTTCGGCATCTGCAGATTTGTTTCACCTCTCTTTATTATCTTCTATGCAATGGAGAGAATATAGTGTATGGAGGCATTATTGGTATTTGGTAGTTTAAATTAATGCATTCTTCTATATCTTCATATTGCAAAACATCATAAAAACGCAGCTTTCTTACCTCTGCACCGTATAGGCTTCCTTAGTTTACTCTTGAACTGCTTCAGTGGTCTAACCGTAGCTCTCATCTGAGACTTCTCTCTTTTTTTCTTTGTTTTTTTTTTTAATATGTTATGTGTATGAACTGCGTTTTGGTTCCTTCTCACAAAGTGGTTTTCATCCAATTTCACAAGTTACATTTTGTGTTGAGAGATGGACGAAAACAGTATATATGTAAAATAATGCTCATGTGGCTTCTTGGCAGGCCTTAATGAATGTAACAAACGACAATCCTGTTGGCTGTCAGCAAATTGCTGCCTGTGGAGGATTAGAGACCATGTCTTCCTTGATTGCTTTGCA
The DNA here is from genome assembly GCF_000414095.1 of Morus notabilis. Classification (NCBI taxonomy): domain Eukaryota; kingdom Viridiplantae; phylum Streptophyta; class Magnoliopsida; order Rosales; family Moraceae; genus Morus; species Morus notabilis. The sequence continues at coordinate 130,831 of NW_010362485.1, forward strand.
CTTTCCTTCATTCAGCTCGTCTCCACCATCCTTTCTTGATGTTGATAATCAGAGTGATAGACCTCTAACTGATCACGAACTCGATTTTCTCGTCGCTATTTTGGGCCTCCTTGTGAACTTGGTCGAGAAGGATGGTGAAAACAGGTTAATTTTACTTCAGCTTATTGCTGCTGCTTATGTATATTGTTCTTGAGGCTGTTATACATTGAATGATAACTTATTTTTTGCTATTTCTTCGGTCATTGGAAGTTGTTGCTCCCTTCTGATTATTGTTTGCGCACACAAACACACATACCACACAGGTGTAGTTGCTGGTGTTTGGAATTGTCATGTTCCTATCGACAGATACTTATAGTTCCATTTATTGCAGATCACGGCTTGCATCCGCCAGTGTCCCATTGCATAAGTCCAATTTTTACTCCGAATTTTGTGGTAAGGCGAGCAGAAAGGATGTAATTCCACTACTCTGTTCCATCTTTTTGGCCAACCAAGGAGCAGGTGAGGCGGTCCATGAAGGAAAAGTTCAGCCATGGGTGAGTAATGTCTCTCCTTTGTCTTCTTTTCTTGTTACTACTTTATACTATTTTTACAGTGAACCAATGCAAAGAATGAAAAGACAGAAAGAAAATCGAGTTCTTTTTATAATTGGCAGTAGAAACAACAACAACAACAACAACAACAACAACAATAACAACAAGCCTTAATCCCAACTTAATTGGGGTTGGCTATATGGATTTCACTTTTTCACGCAGTTCTGTTCGAAATTAGACTTTCCTGAAGGTCTAGAACTAGAATGTCTTTCCTAACTACTTCGTTCCATGTAATTCTTGGTCTACCCCTCTCTCTCCTAGTATTAGGTATAAGAATGTCCTCCTAAGCACGAACTGGTGCTTCTAGCGGTCTATGTTGGACATGCCCGTACCATCTCAAGCGGCCTTCGCGCACCTTATCTTCTATTGGTGCTACACCTACTTCACTACGAATAACTTCATTCCTTATGCGATCCATTCTCGTATGGTCACTCATACATCTTAACATACGCATTTCTGCCACATTCATCTTAGATATATGTTGTCTCTTAATGGCCCAACATTCACTACCATATAATATAGCTGGGCGGATTGTAGTCCTATAGAACTTTCTTTTCAACTTAATAAGCATCTTGCCATCACATAAAACTTCCGTAACATTCTTCTACTTAACCCACCCTGCCTTAATCCTATGTTGAATATCCTCTTCTATATCTCCTTCGTACTGCACTATAGACCATAATTGGCAGTAGAAACATTGTTTAAAAATCTTGCTTACTTGGCACATGTGAAGATCTACTTAATGAGCCTTCATTGATGTTTCTCTATCCTGAATACCTTGAAATATTGCCCTATTGATGGGTTGATATGTTATGTCGGTCTCTATTTACACAGTATACCTCCCAGACACTGAGACCTTCACGTTTTATTATTGATATAAATCTCGTCTTGTGAAAACTTAAAGCAGAAAGGAAACTTGTTTTAGATTGTCTCATTCTCATGTTGTTGCATTTCTGCAGGATGATGAAGCAGCCGTGCTACAAGGAGAAAAAGAAGCTGAGAAAATGATACTAGAAGCTTACGCCGCTTTGCTTCTAGCATTCCTTTCGACTGAAAGGTTTGCATTCCCTTCTTTTCTTTCTCTCTCTCTTAGTTCCTTTTATACATATTCTGAAAGTGAGATCTGTTTGCTGATCTACAGCAAGAGCATACGTGATGCTATTGCTGACTGTCTTCCCGATCGCAACTTGGTAATTCTAGTACCCGTGTTGGACAGATTTGTGGTAAGTGCTTGTCTTTGATTTACATTTACTGATGTTGAAGAAACCAGGTAACTTCTATATACTGAGTCAGGTTTCCTTTTTTTTTTTTCCAGGCATTTCATTTGTCATTGAACATGATCACCCCGGAGACTCATAAAGCTGTTAGCGAAGTTATTGAATCATGTAGGGGGGGAGGATGAGACTTCGACGGACCACCGGAAACCTGTACAGACTCGGTCTTTCATTCCAAATACAACTTTTTAGTTGTTGCACACTACATAACCGGATATTTGTGTATGTTGTTTCACACCCCCTATCAAACTGACCACAGCCCTTTGTCAAGTCTGGTTCACATTGGTCTTTTTTTTTTTAGCCTCCTTTTTGTTCTTTGCTATGTCATTCTTTTGTAGGTTCCTTTCACATCGTTTTGGTGCGTAGAGATGATTGTATACGAATCTGATAGCAAAATGAATATATTTTACTTTTTGTTTTTTGGGTCAATGTCGAATGTTATTTCTCCTTGTTATTTCTCCTTTGCCCCCCTTTAAGCATGTTACTTGTCTTCTTCTCATTCGTTGAAGGGTCTTCTCCACATTCAAATCTCTTGGCACAATGAGGCCAAATTATGTATGCTTTACAACTAACTTTTTGCAAACAAGAGCAAAAAAAGCTTAACATGCAAACGCCACTCATTTGATGAATCAAAAGCATAGGAGAATTCAATAGTCAGACGTTATATTGCAGAAGAAGCATATGAAAAATCCTCAACAGATACATTGTTGTTAATGTTATACATGTTCATTTGATTGAGTGGAGACAAGTTCAGACTTGTTCATTAAGGAAGGTGTTGATAAGTGCTCTGGAAATTGCTCTTGCATGAAATGAGTTCCATTAGACAAGAACTTCACCTTTAAATCAGGCACGTACTTCTTCATTTTCTCACTCCTTACGTAGTCCTCAATCCCTGGAAATTTCAGGAAAAAGTCCTTTTCTCCCATGGCATCACAGGGACTTCAACAGAAACATATTTTCAGCATTTCCAAAATAGTTTGATCAAAAATGAAAATTCTGTTGTAGGCAAAGAGAGAAACACTAGCGGTGAGACACAATTATAAACCGTCAGATCACATCAAAATTACATCTGATTAACGAAAATATAATTTGTTCAATAAAACTTGATGAAAATCTAACAGTTTAGAATTGTGTTGAATTCTTCTTTACATAAGCTTTTGAAGTCAATTATGACTCTCTTTTAAGGAACTTGCATGGGAGAATCAAATCCAGATTTTTGGTACAATGTTGTATATGCTGCAAGATCTTCTTCAGTGAACCAAAGGAGGTAGAGACCTAGTAGTTGAGTCCACCAAATCCATAATCTCTTTGCCCTTATCTGCAATGGGAATTTCACTTCTAGAGAAGAGAATGTATATGTTACGGCCAAAATCAGCCTCAGCTCGTCCAGGTTCCTAACCCATAAGCAAAATAGTGTCAAATCCCAACACCCCTTTTCTTGTCAAAGTAAAACACCAAGAAAAAAGCTTGTGAAATTAGCACTTTTGTTCACAAAGTTTACCTTCCATCTGAAAATGTAGAAACCTTCAGGCAAGTCCTTGTAGCGTTGAGGATCAGGAGGGAAGAATGGAACGCCTAAAGATCTAACTCCACAAACTCTGGTGGGATGAATAAGGCAAAACAGATAAACTGGCCACGACCCAAAATCTTTTCCCACTAGAAAAGCCTTGTTTCATTCAAACCCATCAATTAGTATTCACAAAAAACTTTTTGTATATTCTCTTATTTTCAACTATGTGTACCTTTTCAATGTTAAAAAACACAAGGATAGAGAGGGTGTCGTTTACAAAGTCATTTAAGGACGCTTTGTCAAGTTGTGGGTGAGGGTCGGATACGCCATTACCCCTTAAATCCGGTGCAATTGCTTGGTACCCAGCATTGGCCACACCAATCATTTGGTGTCTCAATGAGTACCATATCTCTCGTAATCCGTGCAGAAATACCACCGCAGTAGAGCTTGCGGAGGAAAGAAAAGTATTCATTGATTAGAGTTTTTAATTCGATTTAAAATGTGACTTTATGTGATAATTTTTTACTGCAGTAAAAAAATTAAACGTGATTATTTCTGAAAATTTTTTATTGTAGCAAAACTCGAATCGGTAAAATGAATGAAACCCAAGTGTACAACTTATGGGGAACAAATAGAACTAAATCTAAATAAAAAAAGTTATGGCAATAGATTCTCTCACGAAATTTTTAGAATCAAAACTATTGACTCAAATGCGAAATTTTAAGAATCAAAACTATTGACTCAAACGCGTGAATTAAACGGATAGAGAAAATACCAGTTCCTATCTCTGCAATGTGAAGCTTCACTCCTCTGGCTTTAATGTACTTGTATTTGATCCATTAGAGAGAAACTAGAAAGAGAGTGTTAGTTTACCAATCGATCACAAAAGCTTAAGCTGTTAGGAGGTGAGTTAATAATAATTTTATACTTTAACACTCTTCCTCACGTGTGGGCTGAACAATGAGCAATCGCATGAATAAATTAATTAGAAAGCCCAAACACGTGAATATTTAAATACGCGATATAATTTTATATTTTAACACTCCTCACGTTTTTCACATTGTCGTCATTTATTTTCTTATTTTTTTTAATGGGGACGTTATCGTCATTTGGTTCGTCAGTTTTCTTATTGTTTTCACATTTTTCTCATCCTAGTTTATTGTTGCTTTTCCTTTTGTTGCCGTTCCATTATTCTCACCGTTTTTTTAACTTTGTTGTAGTTTGTTCTTTTCTTTTTTTTTTTTTTTTTGGATTGTTGTAGTTTGTTTTTAACTATCGTTTATTCCTATTGTCGTTTTTCATTTCATTGTCGTAGTTTTATTTCCTTGCTTGTCGTTTCCATGCCATTATCATTTTTTATTTTGTTGTCGTTTTTTTCCCTGGCCGTTTCGATTGTAACTTTGTTGTCATCTGTTCTATATTGTTGCCGTCGTTTGGACTTGATGGACGAACAAAAGTGCCTACATCCTTGAAGCTCCCCATTACATGCAGCCGTTAGTTATGTACTACTCAAATCCATTATCCATGGGTGGACAGATAGAACTCTACATCTAATCAACACCCCCTAGGCATATCTGCCTCTTACACAAACATCAACAAATAAACAAACATCACTAAAAGCTACAGCTAAGCTGACAGTTTTAGAGAATCACTAACTGTATTTACTGTTTGACACGTAGATTCTATTAACATAATATATTATTGCTCAAACAGAAAACGAGTTCACATGCAGAGAGTGACAGAAAAAGTGACATTAGCATTTCTCGACAATTTTGATATTTATGCATTCTTATTGATACACAAAGGGTCCCCTTTGGTTTAATATTTGAAGGCATAAATCACATGCCACACAACATAAGCAGACAATTTTTATCCTTGACTTTGGCTATGGAATACATTATACGTATATATTCCCAGGACAGCTAAAAACGTTATTTAAGGTTAGGCAATCAGACGTGCTTAGCAAGGAAGTTGAGGATCAGCTGGTTGATCTCCTCAGGTGATTGCTCCTGCACAAAATGTGTTCCTTCTGGCAAAATCACAATATCCAATTTGGGGACAAGCTCTTTCACCTTTCCACTGTTTATGTAATCCTCCATCCCCGGAAACTTGTACACATAATCTTTGCCTCCCATTATGAAAAGTGCAGGGTGATTGACTACAGGATCTGTTATGTTCAAGTCTTCACCACAAGATCTGTCCCACACCAAATTAAGGAAAATATCATTAGTAAGAACCCAGCTCTTTAGACTGTTTCACACACAAAAGTTCCCTTCTCACCATTGCATTCTACTAAGTAAAGAAAGGAGTTAACCTATAAGGAATTTGCAACGCGGTTCTAAACCCCGATTTCTCATACAAAGCTCCATAGTTTGTGAGATCTTCCTCGGTGAACCAAGGTGGGAGAGGAGTAGAGGGGTCAACCAAGTCCATGATCTCTTGGTTCTCTGCTGCTATTGGCACTTCACTCTTTGAGAAGAGGATGTAAACGTTCCGCACAACTGTTTTGGCGTTGAAACGGCCAAAATCAGCTTCAGCCCGTCCAGGTTCCTAGACAATTAGGAAATAAAAAACCAATGTTCACCCGCCTTCTATCAGTTTAACCTTTATGGAATAATTCGAAATCTAAGATGGTACCAGAGCACATAGTCCAAAGTTCAAAGACATGCAAGGAAATTAAACACTTGAAACGCCTTACCCGCCATCTTGAAATGTAGAAACCTTCAGGCAGGGACTTGTGGTATGCAGAGGGAACTAAAGGAGTGTGAGGCACTCCCATGGTGATAATTCCTATAACTCTCTCTGGGTGTAGAAGCCCCAGTACGTAAGCTGGTATCGCTCCAAAGTCTTTTCCGATCAGGAACACCTATTGGCATATATAACAGATTACCATGCCAACGCCACAATGGTAAATTAAGTAGAGGCCGATTCTTGTGCAGTTATTTTCTTCTTTGTGACTTTTGATTCCCTATGACTGTAAAGTAAAGACCTTCTTTACAAATGGAATTTAATCTTTTTTATTCAATTATTTAAAAATGGTTTGTTTTACACTTCTGTAACTTTGGTTGAATGTTGAAAAGGAAATCTAGTTTTCAATCAGACGCAGTCACTAGAGGTGTTGATTGTAATAATATTATATGCACAAAATGTTAAGGATGTCAAGTTAATAGAATTGAAAGCGTATAAAAATAGACTCATAGAGTGGTGGATGACTTGAAAAAACTGGAGGATAAATAACTTGAATTGGAAAATAAATAAGAGGACTGGATGAACTAATAAAGATATCTCACAGAGAAAAAAAAAAAAAAAAAAAAAAAAAAAAAAAAAAAAGATATCAAAATGAGACCATAGTAACTCATAGAAAACAAAGAAGAAACCAACGGAAACACAACCATAAAGCCACCAAGTAGAAAGAAGAAAAACACCACGAAGCTAAAAAAACAAAAAAACAAAAACTGGTTTTATTGGTACACCAAAAATCCTAGTTAATTACTTAATTAAAACAAACACCCATGTTTTCTAACCGTATATTAAGGAAATAAAAATTGAAAATAAAAAAAGAAGAGAGTGGAGTAATTGTGAAAGTTTCGATTTTGAAGAGGTCCCAGTTTTGGCAGTAACCTTAGGAATAGCGAGTGCGTTTAATATTCCAATAATATCGTTCACGAAATCAGACAGGGAAGCCTTCTCGGGTTGGGGAGGCGGGTCGGACAGTCCGTACCCTCTGTAATCGGACGCAATCGCACGGAACCCGGCCTTGGCCAGAGCAATCATCTGGTGCCGCCACGAGTACCATATCTCCGGGAACCCGTGCAGGAATACGACGACGTTTGGACCTGAAATAGATGAAGTCATCATTGAGACGACAGTTGAGCACTGTGCCAAGAGAGAAGGTGTATTGGTTTGGAAGTGGGGAGGCGAGCAGAGGATTCTTACCCGTTCCGATCTCAGCTACGTGAAGCTTTAGTCCTTCAACTTCCACATACTTGTGCTGTATTTGATCCATCGCCAGACACCCCCCCTTTTTTTTTTGGCTAGACAATGGCTTTTTTTGGGTTTTTTTTTGTTTTTTTTTTTTTTTTTTTTTTTGCTTTTCTTTTTCTACTGATTTGTTTGGTTAATATGTCCAGTTCGCGTAAGCAGAAGTTTCGCAATCATATTCACGTCTGGAAATTACTACGATAACGTTTAGTTTATGTATTCAAAATTATAATTTATAATTATTTTTGTTTTAGGTATATTTTTTTAAAAAAAAACACTATAAAAAATCATGAATCATGATTCAGAATCATGAACGAATATAAAAAACAAACGTCTCCTAACTTTACATGATATTTATAGTAATAAACACTTCTATAATTTATTAATGCGTATCATGCAATAGCAAAAGTGTCAATTTTCGTATGATTCCATACCTAAAAAGACAAGAACATGTACCTAATCGGTTTGACATCTTTCAATCGTGACTTTAAAATATGCAGCTTATATTTTACTAGTTACTACTACATTTTCAAAATTGCTTTAGTATTTTTGTCGTTGGTAGCTCACTCACTAATATAAGATTAAAATAGAGTATGATTTTTTTTCTCTAAACAAAACGTGACAACTTAATAAAATCTAATGAAAATCTGACACTAAAAGTCTTAAATACTATACCCTATTAGTAATGTATTTTCTTACCTTATTAAAACATTCTCATAATTTTTAAATAGAATTTAAATAAAGTATCCATTTATTAGCAAAACCGTTACTATTCAATTTCCACCCTCAATTTATAGGGTTTTAAAAGAAAATTTTAAATATTTGACATAATTTTACAAGTCATGCTAAAATATAGTAAAAAAAAAAAAATTTAATATCATTATATTTCAGTTTTACTCTTGTTTTACTTTGGATCAAATTATCATGGGAAATTGTATTGAATAGGTTAGCTTTTATTACTTTAAATGTAAATATCTGATATACCAATTAATAGAAGATAACAATAAAATAATTACTAAAAAAATTATACTATTCGTGAAATATTCTGAAATATAACTCTTTGGATGAAATCATTTTGGGCCCAGTAGCCAGTCAAGATAAGTTGGGTCATAGTTCGGCCCAAGCTCGTATTTTATTGGAGTAATTACTTACACGTTGTTCACGTCGGTGGTGAGTGAGTTCTTCCTGAAATCGCATCCGAATTTCGAAATCCAGCATTGTACTTTCCTCAAGTAGCCGAACAAATCTCTTTGAGAGTTTCCACTATTTATTTACTTTCATCCCAAATCCATCTTCTACGAATCGCATTTGACTCGGAAAGAATCTTCCGCTCAAAGGTAATGCCTTCGCAACCTTTTACACATATTCCCAAATCTTCTTCTTCTTCTTCTTCTTCAAGTATCTAGGGTTTCAAATCTCAAATTGATCAAAATTTTTTTTCCTTAGCAATTCATCGGATTTTCTGAGGGTTTTCATCGTTTTTAGTTTTTGCCCTACATCGAATCGGTAATCTTTATCATATTTTGCAAGTTTTTTGAGGCTTTTTTGTGCATTTGAGTACGAGATTATCGGAAATTTGGTTTAGGTAGTTGTATTTTTGATTAAGCGTTTGTGTGAAAGTTTGATTTTTTTTTTGTTTGTTTGTTATTTTTCTCGGTTTATTTTGGGTTCTCTTGGGCTGAGAAATTGGAGATATATGTTGGTTGGAGTTTGTAGTTTTATAAGGGGATTGAGAATATCGGACAAAGCAGTAATGTCTATTGAGCAAACTTTCTCGAATGTTGGAGTGTTTGGGTAAATGAATTTCCGTCAGTAAACTATAATATTGATAGGTTTTCAATCGCAATTGGGGTTGGAGAATTGTGCTTTGTTGTAAAGAAAAAAGATTGCACCTCTAATTCTATTTACGTGCTGAATTTATAACTGATCTGATTTTTTGTATTCTTTGTGTGGGTCAAAACTTGAGCTAGTTTAGTTAACCAATTTGTGGGTATTGAGCAGAGATAGTAAGAGTGAAGAATAAGGTGAGGTAAGTAATGGCAGAGTTAGAAAATTTGCTGCTGGAGGCAGCAGGGAGAACCAGGTCAGCAGGGAGAAACCGGCATTCAATTCCACCATCTAGAAGACGACGTGAGGGTTCATACTCCGATGGGGGAAGTGACTCTAGAGACGATGACTCCGATGATGATCGCGGTTATGCAAATAGGAAGCCCTCTGGATCTCAAGTTCCTTTGAAGAAGAGGTTGGACCCTACTGAAATGGATGATGACCAGGGCAGTGAGGAGGAAGGTGATGATGATCGTGGTTCTGATCGCGAGGGTGACAGTGAATCGGATGTCGGTAGTGATCTTTACAAGGATGATGATGATCGGAGAAAGCTTGCAGAGATGACTGAACTTCAAAGAGAGATGATTTTGTTGGATAGAGCATCTAAGAAAGAGGATAAGAATTTAAAGGAGAAGTTGAGACCAAAGTGGGACAACAAAGGGAAGGCCACACAGTCTAGAAAGGAGACTCCTCTTCCATCATCTCGAGTACGCTCATCTGCTAGATCTGCCGACAGGGCAGCTGCCAAGGATGATGCACTGAATGAATTACGAGCCAAACGTTTGAAGCAGCAAGACCCAGAGGCTCACGGTAAATTACGAGATGCTTCCAGAGGTGGTTCTGGCAGTCGTAATTTATTGCATAACAAGAGGAAATCATATACTGCAACAAGTCTGAGTAGTTCTAGTCAGAGTGATAGTGAAAGTGAGTCTCAAAGTGAAGATGAAGGGTCTACCGGAGATGGTGGAATGATAGACAGTGATGATGAAAGGGGGATTCCAGGGTCTGAGGGGCTTACATTCGATGATATAAAAGAAGTTACTGTCCGGAGATCAAAACTTGCAAAGTGGCTTATGGAACCGTTCTTTGAAGAATTAATTGTGGGTTGCTTTGTGAGGGTTGGTATTGGGAGGTCAAAGTCTGGGCCTATCTACAGGCTCTGCATGGTTCGGAATGTTGACGCATCAGAACCTGATCGACAGTACAAACTAGATAATAAAATCACCCATAAGTATCTGAATGTTGTTTGGGGCAATGAAAATTCTGCTGCCAGGTGGCAGATGGCAATGGTTTCCGACTCTGTACCAAATGAGGAGGAGTTCAAACAGTGGGTCAGGGAGGTGGAGCGAAGTGGTGGTCGGATGCCAACCAAACATGATATTTTGGATAAGAAGGAATCTATTAAAAAAATCAATACTTTTGTCTACTCAGCAGCTACCGTGAAGCAAATGTTACAGGAGAAAAAGTCTGCTTCAGCAAGGCCATTAAACATTGCACTTGAGAAGGACCGACTGAGGAGGGAGTTGGAAGTTGCACAAAGCAAGAATGATGAGGTGGAAGTGGATAGGATCAAGACAAGGCTACAGGAATTAGAAGCATCCCGAAAGGCAAAGCAGACTGATGCTAAGGCTATTAGGTTGGCTGAGATGAACAGAAAGAACAGGGTTGAGAATTTCAAAAATGCATCTGAACTAAAACCTGTGAATACGGGTCTGAAAGCTGGGGAGGCTGGTTATGATCCATTTTCAAGAAGATGGACTAGGTCAAGAAATTATTATGTTGGAAAGCCGGGTGAGGTGAAAGAGGATTCGGGGGCAAATGCTGGAAATAATGGTGCGTCCACGGATGCAGAAAATAATGGGAGACACGGTATTGTAGCAGCAGAGGCTGGAATAGCTGCTACTGAGGCTGCCTTAGAAGCTGCAGCAGATGCTGGGAAGTTGGTTGATACAAATGCACCCGTGGATCAAGGGACTGTGTCGAATATGCTACACAATTTCGAGCTGCCAATCTCATTGTCTGTGCTTCAAAAGTTTGGTGGACCACAGGGAGCTCAGGCAGGATTCATGGCGAGAAAACAACGAATAGAAGCTACGGTAGGATGTCGAGTCCCAGAGAACGATGGGAGGAGGCATGCGCTTACATTGTCAGTTGGCGACTACAAAAGAAGAAGAGGGCTTCTTTGAAAGGAGGTTTTGTCAAGTGCCAAGGAGCAATATCGCAAAGTCTGGGACTAAAGCTGCAACATTATTGTGTCCTCATACGAGTTCTCACGCTTTATGAGGTAGTGGATTATCAATTATTGTTTGGCGTTTCTGGAATTTCAGCCATCTGATGTGTCAGTACTGAGACATACTAGACTTGTATCTTAAAGCAATTTATTATTATTCAGTTGGACTTGAGAGAGCACAATAAATGCAGCTTTTCGGATTTGATGTATGAATAAGATTAATGCCAGCTTGTGAAGTGCTCTTTTGTAGTGTATTTTATCCCCTTTTTACGGGCTACTACATCTTTAGTTTTTTTACAAAACTTTGTGGGTATATTTTGAATAATTTGTGAGCATTCACAGTTTACTATTAGTTTTCTTTCATTTTCATGAGTAGTGTTTTTGTATCAGTTTTGCCTTTCACCTATCACAATTAAACGAGGTTGTCTTTTAGCAAAACTAATCCCAAGTTCGTTACTTGTTTTTACTCTTACTTTTGTAGTAAATTTCTAGTTTTATCTGTGTTTTGCAATTAGGGAATTGGGAGTTCGAAATTGGCAAAGAAATGGAGCTTGTTTGGTAATCTTGCCATCGTAATAAATGTGAGAACGATCGGCAGCTGAGGAAGTTAAAAATATATGCCACTCATACAGCGTTTGGTTTGCGGCTTCAAGTCGAATCAAATTTTATGAGAAAATTCATTGGCAAGAACTATTTAGATTTATATTTTTTATAAGAGAAAATATTGTAACAGAGAAAATTCATTGGCAAGAACTATTTAGATTTATATTTTTTATAAGAGAAAATATTGTAACAGAATTAGAATTATAAGTTTAAACATGTAAAACTAAACAGGCCCTTTATAATTGATCTAAGGATGGTATCGTACAGTGTCCTTGCGTTGTGACTTTCGGTGGAAAATGAGAATAGTAAAATGAAAGTTAAATGAAAGGAAGGAACAGAAGACGGAGAGTCTTTTCATTTTATATATATTCGGCGTACATATAATGGAGTCATTTTGTTACTCTAAACAACATCTTCAATTCTTTTGCTCTAAGAGCTTTTTATAGTAGGGTATCTTTACCAGTAATGTATATTTCTAAATATTTAATCCTACCAAAATTACATATGTAAACCAAAATACAAATCTAAAGGTATTTATGAGTTCTCCTTCTTTTTAAAAAAAATACACTAGTCAGAACACAAGCTGAAGACATCCTTTAGAATAATGGTTATATAAATTGTTAGAAAAAAAAAAAAGAAATAAAGGAAAAAAAATTAAAAACACACACACACAAGTAAAAGATAACAAAAAAAACACATGTATGAAACGTTTGAGAGTTTCGGCTGAAATTCATTTGGATTTATTTTGCAATATTTTATGGGTAGTATATACAGATATAGATATAGACTAGCGTAGAGATCTCATATTAATCATAGGATCCAAATGTTGTAGGAAAACAAAACCTGATCCGGTGGTTCGGAGAAGTACATTGGTGGCTTTACAATCAAACATCAGTTAGCAACGGGCTCGGTTTACCATGGCTTGACTAAATCTTTCCTAGTAGCTTGAGCCCATTTAAGAAAGTTTAGGCTTGTTCTTTTAGAGTTTAACTTGAGTATAATTTTTTAGTTGAATTTGAGTTTTAATTTGAGTTTGTGTTTGGTTATGTATGATCTTTATTTCTCAAATTTTTGTGGTTTTTATTTCTTTTTGGGTTCGATTGAGAGTGAATGTATGATGAAATGAAGAGTTGGTAAAATATTTTTTTTTTCTTAGAAATCATGTGAGATCCATGAGTTGTGATACATGCCTAGGGTGATTTGAGCCTAAAAATTCTAATCTCATCCACCTTTTACCCTAGCAATACATTACAACCCTCAAAAGTCCTTTTGATCTTCAATGATAAGTGAACCTTTATTAGTGGAGAGTGACACGAAAAATGGGCCTATGGTTGTTCTTATTAAGATATCACTCATAGTCTCCTTGGCACATAGGTCTATTTAGATTTTATTTGGCTGATTGAGATTGATTGTGCACACTTACACTTTGAGAGTCTTGAGTGGAGTGAAATTGATGCTTGATGTTGAAATTCTAGATAATCTCAGTGTTGACTTGATACAAAACTCACATTTTTTTTTTCCGTTTGTGTCTTAGTACTTGATTTAGTAAAAAAATTAAAAGCACTTCTTATTATAGAAAGTAATGTAATAAAAAGTTTTTCATAAGCATTATCTTCATAAGCACTAAGGAGATGTTTTGTTCTAAAAGTACTTAAAAAAGTTAAAAAGACTTTAAAATTAGTCATCCAAACAAATTTAAAAGCGGTTTTTGAATTAAATAAACTAAAAACAAACTTTTTTTTTAGTCAATCCGTTAAAGCTTATTTTCCAATCGTAAGGTACATGACAATAAGCTTCTTAATTATACAATTAATTTACAAATCACGAGCCATATGCTCTTTTATTAATTCTTCGTAAACATAACAGAAAGAATCTTATTTTTATGATCTGTGTGTGTTGTGTAAAGCTCTTTTCATCACTTTGGGGCTTCTCGATCGTCTCCATCACATGCTGATCAACAAAAGTCACTCTTTCATAGTTTTATTTTCTTCCATATATTTTCAATTGATTATTAATATAGGGTTGTTTTAATTTAGGGACTTTTTGTGTTAGATTCAATAAAAATGAATTATCGATAATTTATTACTTTTCAGTCGTTAGATATGTATCATAATCTGTTTGTTATGCATTTTTTTCAATCTAATTTAATTTTGACAAAATTCAACGATCATAAACTGAGACTGTCAGTATGACAGACTACTGCAAAAATTCTCTTAAACTTAACGGAAATAGTAGAAAATAGGCTAATATGAAAAGTTTAAGAAAGTATATAGGCTAACTTTTAGTTATAGAAATTAACAGGCCATAACTTGTCAAGTTATGGTTCATAACTAGATAAATTATGGACAAACTTGTCAAGTTATGGTTCATAGTCAGACAAGTTATTGACAAAAATCGTGAATTATGGACAATAACTTGTCAAGTTATGGTTCATAACCAGACAAGTTATGGACGAAAATAATAATTTGGTATATTTATTAACTTGTATAAACTATTGGCCTATTAATTTTAATTCATCTCAAGTCTTGACCTATTTCCCTATTTCTCCCTAAACTTAATCTTACACCCATTTCAAGCCCATTTAATTAGATTTTAAAGGGAAGCTGAGTATAGTACTAGATGCGTCATAATCTAAACTTTTGTTTTATTCACTTATTTCCTCTTTCTCCCTAAACTTAATCTTACACCCATTTCAAGCCATTTAATTAGATTTTAAAGGGAAGCTGAGTATAGTACTAGATGCGTCATAATCTTCCGTTTAGTTCGCTGATTCGAGTTTTTAATTCGAGTTGAGATGTGATTTTATGTGAGAGCTTTTTACTGTAGCAAAAAAGTTAGATGTGATTGTTTGTGAGAGCTTTTTATTGTAGCAAAACTCGAATTCTAAACTCGAATAAGCGAAATGAACGGGGCCTAAACTTTTGTTTTATTCACTTATTTTGTTCAATATTGTTTTCGTTTAGTTCATATTCCATTTTAATTAAGAAGAAATAATGTTTGATTATCTTTGGCATAAAACAGTCACAAACTTTGCTTGCCGTCTTGTTTAATGTGTGCATTAATCATAGTTGCACGTACTAAGCACGAAACCGCATTTTTTTAATGGAAAAATAAGGTGAGATTACAGAACAAGCACCTCGTAAGAACCATCAAGATTTTTTGATGTTTTATATTCATTAAATAACTTGAACAAACAAGTTACACATATTTTGCGGAGTCTATTTGGTACAAAATAAATAAATTACTGATAATTTTATATTTTTTAGTCTTTAAATTTATATAAAAAAATATTTATTTTTAATATTTTATTAATTTAATGTGATTTTAATCAGATTTAATGATATAAACTGAAACTATTAGTAGAGATGCCAATTAAAAAAAAAACCCTTGTATTTTTTTATGCATTTATGATTTATGTCTCTCTCTTCACATCAATGCTTGCAGGGCTGGCTCATGGGTGAGACATTTTACCCAAGGCCCTGTTAAATTGAATATACCTGTTTATGAATATTACATATTATATTTAAAAATATTTTACTTAATAGCATTGGCTCGTATATTTTAACAATAAATATCTATTAGTTGTTAATAATATGCCTCTTTTAGTTTTTAAAAAAAATTATTAATAAGGCGTTACTTTTGATCTTTTTTTTTCTTATAATTAAAAGAAAAAATCAATTTGCTTTTTTACTTTTAAATAATAATAAAAAAACGTTTTAAAAAATGCACATTGCCTATTTTTGTGTGGAATTCATCTCTATATTAGGTATTTATATATAGACTTAGCATTATCGTCCGTAAAATTTGACTGTGATACTATATATTAAATAAAATTCGCCTCCAAAAGATAGCTCAAAAAGAAAATGCGTAAACCAATATAAATATCCCAATAACTCAATAACGTAGTTATAAGACAAATTCACAACTTAATAGCCGGTTTGGTTCATAGATTAAAATCATAAAATTAGAATTATTTTTTATTTATATGTATTTTTTATGAGAAAAAATACTGTAATAAATTATAAACCATGATTCGAATCAGAGAACAAATTCTCTAATTAAACGGGCTCTGAGTCTTGAGCGCTTAATGCTTGAGATTTGGAACTTGAAGCTAGCCAATGAGTGGGGCCCGTAGGTAAATCATTTGATCAGATTGGAGATTCCAATGATTTTACATTCATTGATCCATATTATACAAATTTTCCGCCGGCACATACATGACATGGGTGTTTAGTAGTAGAGTCTTTGAAGATATCAATCTGGTTAATTAAAAAAAAAACACACGCATGAGACTTCTATGTTTTTGTTTTGTAATCTTGAAAATATATTACTCAAACTCAGTAATTTAGGACTCATGCCTGTGTAAATGAGATATCATATTTTACATGTATTTTTGGAGTAAGATTACAATATTTATGACCCGTTTAGTTCGCTTATTTAAATTTTTAATTTGAATTAAGATGTGACTTTATGTAAGAGTTTTTTACTATAGTAAAAAAGTTACATGTGACTGTTTCTGAGAGCTTTTTACTGTAGCAAAACTCGAATCGGTGAAATGAACGGGCTTTTAGTTTTTTTAGGTGCATGTGCAGTCGAAATCTCAATAATTAGGGTCTGTTTAGTTTGCTAATTTGAATTTTTAATTCGAGTTGAGATGTGACTTTATGTGAGAATTTTTACTGTAACAAAAAAATTAAATATAATTATTTCTGAAAATTTTTTATTATAATAAAACTCAAATCAGTAAAATAAACGGGTAAGACTTAAAAAACAATCTCGATCATTAAATGTTTTAGCTTTTATTAGGTGGCGCGAACAATTTTCTTAAAAGTTAAAAGTCATTTTCTTTCGTCATCGAATGACTGAAAAATAATGGTAGATACGTCGTCTAAGACACATTTACTACGTACTTTTGTGCCAGCCTTTCACTCCTTTTGAAACAGAGGGCGGCACAAGAATTTCTTCCTTCGTTAATATTCTCAAATGTAATGTGATCTTTTTGGTTTCTTTAAATAGAAATAAATGGAATGTAATCTGAATACAATGCGTGGCCTAAGATGGGAAGAGTGTCTGTTTCTTCACTGCTGAAAACCTAAAACCTAATTTGAAAAGTGTTTTTTTTTTTTCCATCAAAAAATAATTTGAAAAAAGTGTTTTGGCATTGAGCTATTTTGAAATAGTAGTATATACTAGTATTTCCTTTAATTCAAAAATAATAGATGTCTGAGCAGAACTTTTGGGGTGATAAGCTAAAAATAAATAAATAAATCATTTGTTCCCTGAAGCAGTACTCACTATATACAAGAGGTATTAATTAATTCATTGGTTTTCACCTAATTGTACTGCAGCCAAAACAAATATCTAAACTTATGCAAAATTAAGAGCACGTTTAGTTTGCTGATTTAAATTTTTAATTTGAGTTAAGATGCGATTTTATATATGATCTTTTTACTGTAACAAAAAATTAAATATGATTATTTTTAAAAAAGTTTTATTGTAGTAAAACTCAAATTCTGTCTCTAGACACTGCAAGAGATCTCTCTCCTCTCTCTTTCTAGACACTGAAAAATACAGTTGTTGGTAATTACACATAATACACCAACAAATTCAAACCGAACCAAGTGTAGATAACTCTGCATCATAGAGGAAAAGCATGGTACTATTCAGAGTCTTAGTGTACTATATCCGTTTGGTTCATGAATTAGAATCATGAAATTAGAATTATGATCGATTTACGTGTATTTTTTATGAGAAAAAATACTGTAACGAACTATGAACCATGATTCGAATCAGAGAACGAATTTTCTAACCAAACGGATTGTAATACTTACCATTTCATCTGCAAGGATTCCATTTATACCATTCTCATAAAGTCGTATAAGCCAGTTTAATCCGGCAAGTTGGTAATCTCTCATCTTTCCTTGTATACCTGCAAAAAGACAAATGGGAAAATCAGCTCTTCCAAAGTTAAGTCACACCTGAGGTCCTGAACTGCAAATCCATTACCATGAATGAGAGAAGCACAGAGACTTGAGGAAAAGAACATGTATACAAGCAGCTGTTTGCGGGAAGGAAGAGGAAGAAGAAGCGGCTGATGTGCAAGCAGCCGGCGGAGCGACTGAGGAGAGAGTGTTTAGTTGTCAGCGGCGGTGGAGAGATAATGGCGGCGGAGGAGGAGGAAGCGCTGCGTTTGGGGATTAATGGAGATGATCGTGATGTTGAAGAGAAATGGATAATTTTTCGATGAGCATTGAAGTCATTTTATTGAAAAAGAGAGTCACGTTATAAGTCACATTACATATTCTATTAAAAATTTGATGAAAAAAATTAAATTGTCACTTTTAAAAAAAATTAGCCATCGTCTTGTCAAAAAAAATTATATATCAAATTGTCACTTTATTAAAGAGATTAAAGAATATTTGTACAAATTACCCAATAAATAACAAAAAAAAAAAAAAAAGAAATTTGATATTTTGAGGTAAGCCAATGCTCTTCTTTATTACGTACGAAGAGTTTACAGCCTGATACTCCAACACTGTACTTGTTTATCTCTCTCTCTCTCTCTTTTCTCTTTCTCTCTCCAAAAACCTGAGTGAAAGGAGGGAACTTTCACTTTAATACATATCTCGATTCTCAAGGTCACAAAACACTAGTAAATCACACCTTCTTTTGTCTTCCGCATTTTGCCGCCACCGCCATTAAAATTGCTTCTTCTTCTTCTCTCCGCAGAAAACCAGATTATTAGAAAACAAAACAAAGAAACTACGTACAGAAACCTTAACCCGACCATGTTTGACTTTGACAATCCAAAACTAATAATTCATCGTCCTATTCTTGTCTTGGTTCATCAATTACAGGACCTAAAAAGATCTCTTTTCGCTTTTTTCTTTTGCGTCCCAACTTCTCTTCTCGCTCTTCTTCTTCTCTTCCTCTTGGCCTACAATGGCGTTTCCGTTTTCTACATCCACGTTCCTTTTCTCGCCAAATTCCCGCCCCAACCAGCCAATTTCTCGCGCCAAAATCCCGTCCTAAAGTTTTCATCATCTTCTTCTTCGTCGAAGCTTTCTTCATCGGTTATGTACGTAGTGAGAGAAGAAAACTCGCCTATGTTCTTGAAAACCCATTTCCCAGCTTTCCAAAATTACAACAACTTTCCGCTCAAACCTACGCCGAAACGCGTCTCCAAGTTTCGAATATCGAAACGGGTGAAGAAAACGAAACGGAAGGTTCGAAGGCTGAGCTCCGAAACGCAGAACCAAAACCAATTCTTCACGGCGAGATTAAGAGAGTTCTTCTTCGGTTCTAGAAAATGCAAGCCTCGCTTCTTCATGACATGGATTTCATCGCTCGATTCTTTCGGAGAAAGAGAGCTCTTCGCCGTCGAAAGCCTTTTCAAGTCCCACCCAAATGCTTGTTTGGCTATAGTCTCAAAAATCATGGATTCCGAGAAGGGAAATGTACTCCTAAAACCGTTTTCGGATTCGGGTTTTAGAGTACTTGCTATTTCTCCGGATTACGATTCTGTTTTAAAAAACACTCCTGCAGAATCATGGTTTAGCCGGTTGAGAAAAGGAAATGTCAATCCTGGCGAGATTTCTCTTTGTCAAAACCTCTCAAATTTACTCAGACTCGCTCTGTTATACAAGTTTGGCGGTATTTACACCGATACCGATATGATCTTTGTGAACAGTTTTTCAAAACTGAGAAACGTGATCGGAGCTCAGACGGTGGATTTAGAAACCGGGCATTGGAGCAGATTAAACAACGCCGTGTTGGTCTTCGACAAGAACCACCCATTACTCTTGATGTTCATCAAAGAATTTGCCCTCACGTTCGATGGGAACAAGTGGGGTCACAATGGTCCTTACTTGGTCTCGAGAGTTGTGAAAAGATTGAGAGAAAACCCAGGCTTCAATTTCACTGTTTTGCCTCCTCATGCGTTTTATCCGGTTGATTGGAGCAGAATTAGAAGCCTTTTTAGGAACGCTGGTGACGAGTTACACTCGAAATGGATGATTGGAAAGATGAAGCATGTTCGTACCAAGAGTTTCGCTGTACATCTTTGGAATAGACAGAGCAAGAGACTAAAAGTTGAGGAGGGAAGCATTATTGATCATCTACAGAAAGATTTTTGCATTTTCTGTAATTCTTCTAGTGTCTCTGGTTTGTGAGTATAGACCATAAGGGGGGGACATAAGAATAAGACTTGACAAGTGTATATTTGGCCTCATAATTATCTGTCCTGTGCAATGTTTTCAGTGTTGGTTATATGGTTCATGGACCACTTAGAGATAACTCCATGAATATAAGAGAAAGTAAGAGAAAATTGCATAAGTTTAAATTTTTACTCTTTATTTTTAATTAATACTTTTTTTGTTAGTATAGTTATTTAACTAAAAATGTTATTAATTAAGAATAATTGATAAAAATTCTGATTCATACACTTTTAAAAGGTATTTGTGTCATTTCTCCGTATAATAATTAGAAGGAAATAAGAATTCTTTTCTTTAAATTTATAATCTCGATCCTATGACAAACCCGTAACCATATCCATCAGTATCAAAGTTCTCTGGTTAAATGAAACCTAATCTAAAAAAAAAAAAAATCCGAGATACTAATTTGACCTTTTAGAAAACACACTAACAATTAATCATATTTTCTTATGATTAAAAGTAACAAGTTCTAGACGTGGTGATTCACTTTAGAGTTTGTTTTTGTTTTTGAGAAATTGGGATGAAGTAAAATGAATGTTGTGCCGTATGGTCTTCCCATGATGATTTTGTTCCAAGTAGAAAATGTACAAGTTGCTAAATCTATGAAAATAGAATTTGATTCGTTGAAAAGAAATAAAGGACAAATCTCGTTATAGAAAAAGGTTAAAATTAAAAGGCACATGGATTATGTTAATTGTGAAAGTGACGTGTCAACTTTAACCAATCGATTTCTGGACTTCCCCTACGCCACCATGTGCAGACGCTTTGAATCAGCTTCTTTATAATTGAATATCAGAAATTCCACCTATTGGCCATTAGTATTTGTAGAGTTGCAGATCAAGATCATCTATTGAGAGTGTTTTTTTTTTTTTTTTTGGTATCCTTTCTTGTACAACACAAAATTTTAACCAAGTTTGGTAACAATGCAGCAATTATGGGAGAAATAGAATGAACGTTTAGTTGATGAATTTAGAATTATTTTCGATTTACGTGTGTTTTTTGTGCGAAAAAATATTATAACGAACTACGAACTATGATTCGAATCATGTCATTAATCTAGCAACCAAACAATAATTTGTCATATGGTGAAAAGGTTGATTTTTCCATTTGGTGATTATTTCAGTTTGCACTCATCAGCTTCATGTGAAGCTAAATTTGTGGAAGTTTGAGCACATGTAACTTTTGATCATCTATATCTACACATCATCTTGGGGTAGTTGAGAAACAAAAATTGTCACTTTATAGTCCCTGACTCTGAGCATGAGATTTGCTGTATGTCATGCTTTCTCCAAAAAAATCATAATTTTTTTTAAAAAAAGCATGTTATGACAAGCAATTGTTGGTACGATTGATGCCTTTCACCTAATTTAGTGGCTCAATCATGCTTTTTATTCTTTGTTGATTTGCAAGTAGTGCAAAAATACGTGCTATTGAACTAGTTCATATTGGGTGCTTATGCAACCTTGGCACTTGGCCTCTATTCGTTTGTTTGACAAGCTTTGGGGTTGACTTTCATTTAGCAATTATAGTGGAAAAAACGTTCAAATTTCAAAGAAGTAAATTGTTATAAAGTTTTGTTTCTTCAGCTCATTTGATCCTGAGCTATTAAGTCACAACTTGATTTTTTTTTTTTTTAACTTGAAAAAATAGTCCCGATCGAACTCTTAAAAGAATTCCAAAACAACCAAAATTAGTAATAGACATTGATCGTGTTTGGAATTGATTCCGTTTTTATTTTTCACGTTTTTCGAGAAAAAAATGAAAACATTTTCAAAACGGTATTTGGGGCAATAAAGACAAAAAACGGAAATTAAAACGATTTTTTAGTTTAGTGTAAAATGAGAGAGAAATGAAAAATGACTTTTAGGGTGCGTTTAGAACTCGTTCCAAAATGATTTTGTTTTTTGTATGAAAATGGAAATGAAAATGTTTTCAATCTCAGACAGAAATCATTTTTAAAAATGTGTTTGGTAGTTTTATCAAAAGATTATTTTCAGTATAAAAAATCTATTAATGTCTCTCTCTCTCTGTTTAAGTGAGGAGAAAACAAAAATAAAAAATGAAAAATGACTAAAAGTCATTTTTCATTTCTCTCTCATTTTACACTAAATCAAAAAATCATTTTCATTTCTGTTTTTTGTCTTTAATTGTGTCAAACGCCGTTTCTCTTCCGTTTTTATTTTTTTCTCAAAAAACGTGAAAAATATAAACAAAAACAACTCCAAACATAGGGCGCGTTTGGAACTCGTTTTAAAATGATTTTATTTTTTGTATGAAAATGAAAACGTTTTCAATCTCAAACAGAAATCATTTTTAAAAATGCGTTTGGTAGTTTTATCAAAAGATTGTTTTCAGTATAAAAAAACTCATTAATAGTCTTTTTTATTTTTTATTTTCGTTTTCTCCTCTCTCGAGCAGAGAGAAAGAGACATTAATGATTTTTTTATACTGAAAATAATCTCTTGATAAAATTACTAAATGCATTTTTAAAAATGATTTCTATCTGAGATTGAAAACGTTTTCATTTTAATTTACATACAAAAAATAAAATTATTTTGAAACGAGTTCCAAATGCAATTTCGAATAGAAAAAGTTACTAATCGTCAGTTTTTGCTCAAAATTATGAAAAAAACTTCTAATAATTTTTTTTTTTTAAATGAAACACTCAATAAAGAAACCCTAAAAACTCTAACAACACATAATATATATATATATATGCGGAGAGAGAGAGTGTGCGGGGTTGCTGCCTGAAAAAAAAATTGCCGTTGCAGCAAGCCCTTCACAGCCATCACCCCATCGCGTGCCCGCCACCGTTGTCGTCCCCATGGGAGCCTGCCACTGCCATCACCAAGAGAGAGAACTTTTGATTGGAAATTCATTTTGTTGTTTTTCTCTAAATAGTGGAGTTTTTTGTAATACTAAAATATCCTTAGATACCCAGATCATGTGCAAATATGCACATGATTCCGTCGAAAAATAATGCTAGTGAGCAATTTGGTCCTTTTGCAATTACTTTTAGAGTTCAGAAAGCTTTTATTAAAATACTATATGAATTAAATGGGGAGCCCTCAAACTAAAAACCATTAAAGTTTAAAAGAGAAAAGTAACACTATGACCTCGTTGAATTTATTGATTTGAATTTTCAATTCGAGCTAAGATGTGACTTTATATGAGATCTTTTAACTGTAGTAAAAAAGTTAGATGTAACTTTTTGTGAGAATTTTTAACTGTATCAAAATTAAAATTAAAAACTCGAATCGATAAAATGAACGAGGCCTATATCACGACAATCAAGCAGTAGAAATGGAATCATGATAACAACTCCACGTAGAACTTAGAAGTGACACTCTATTATCGTTTGAATAATGTTATCCTTGTTCTTAGGTTAAGTAAATTTAATTTAATTTGAAGCTTCATCAATGGGAAATACAATAAAAATTCCTCAAAAAAAAAATTTTGGAAGGAAAAAATGGCCCTGTTTGTTACCGTTTTCAATCCCATTTTTTACGTTTTTCGAAGAAAAAATTGAAAACGCGTTTGGCGAAAGTTTTTTTAAAAAACAAAAACAAAACTGTTTTTGTCGTTTTGTGAAATTCTGAAAACGTAAAAAACCTGTTTTCATTTTCTCGTTTTCGTTTTCTGAAAACGGATTTCATATTTTCTTTTTCATTTTCTTCTCTCTCTTCTCCACTGCCCACCACCCCCGACTGCACCCCCCCTCCCCCACTCCGACATTGTGATCTAGTTTGTGAACGATATTCTTCTCCAGCGACGGCGTTCTTCTTGCTCGCGAACGGTTGTTAGAATGGCGATCTTGAACGACGACTGAACGAGAAGATCGCGAGGAGATCTCGACGTGGATCGCGGGGAGATCACGACAACAGCTCCAGATTGCGACCAACATCCCAACAACGGTATCGCTTGGCCAGAATCGTGAACATAAATCACGATCTCAACCAGAATTACGAAGAGATAAAGATAGAGAGAGACGTCGCCGGAGATTCCCTCACTTGGTGGCTATCGTCAGTCGTCGGAAGCCGCCGCCGCCATCACTAATCGTGGTTGCATCTGATTTACAGAGAGAGAAGAAGGGGCGGGGAGAGAGAGAGAGAGAGAGAGATAGAGAGAGAGAGTGTTGGGGAAATATTAAAGTAAATATTTAATATATTTAATATTATTATTTTAAATATTATTACATGTTTTTAAAAATTAAACCACCAAACACATTTTTAGAAATTATTTCAAAACTACCAAACGCATTTTTAAAAATGATTCTAAAATGAAAATAAAAACGTTTTTATTTTCATTTTCATACAAAAAAACAAAAACGTTTCGGAACAATTATAAACGCACACAATGTTTCAAATTCAATGAAGATGAACAATGGTGGCCAACTGGCCGTCCATAGTACCTTGAGCATTAATTGGTTCCAATCTTTGCAGCATGGGCAACAGCGTGTACATTGCTACATCTGGATTTTGTAATAAATTATTTTAGAGAGTAAATTTTAGTAATTAAGTACCAATTACAGCTTATATATGCTCCTCCTTAGGCCTAAAGACATATTTTGAACTTCATAGAGCTTGACATGAATAAATTTGTAATTTCTGAATGAAATTGGGAATTAGTTCTGGACCAATTATAGCCTTTTCGAACAACAAATCTAACAAATTTGCAGTAATGTTTAAGCAAACCTCTTTTCTGAGTTAAAAGGTTACCTAATCGTGGTACCCATGTTATTTTGTTTTGATATATTTCCCAGTCCTAGAGATCCGACTCATTGTTGCCGTTTTATTTATTTATTGCCGTCTTATATTTGGCCATCGTTTACCCTCCTCGGCTGTTTTCACGATGTTGTCGTGACGGTATGTTTAGCAGTGATTTTTGAAGCTCAAAATTAATTTTTTTAGCTATTTATAGTTAAAATTTGTGTTTGGTAAAAATTATAAAAACTGATTCTTAAAGAATTTTTAAAAAATTTAAGGTCAAAATTATAAACAATCTAAAGACAATTTTGACTTTTAAATTGTGTAACAATTATTTTGAAGTATAATTAATGAAATTTTTACAATACTTATAATATTCCTAAAAGTAATATTTATATAATTACAGTTTATTAAATATTTAATTGATTTTTATAACCGTTATTTTTTTTTTCAACACAATTAACAGTAATTTTTTAAAAAAATTTACTGCATTATCAAATTGGCCTTGTATTCATTTCATTGTAGTTTATTTTTCCTTTCGTTTTTCTCGTTGTCAACTTGTGATTTATTAATTTTATTGTCACTCCACTATTCTCATCATTTTATTCACAATCCAGTTCAAGTTTCTTGTTTTTATTTATTTATTTATTTTGCATCGTTGTCGTTCCATTGTCATTTGTTTATTCTATAGTCGGATAATGTTCCAATGTCGTCCTCGTACTAATTAATTGTTGGACTTCGCTTTGTTGTCGTTTTTGTCCCGTTGCTTCTCAAGTTGTTGCCTTTTGATTAGTTTTATTGTCGTTTTTCACTTTTGCAGTCTTTCGTATATTCTTACTGTTGTTTTTTTTTTTTTTTTTCTTATTTCCTTTTTTCCATTGTTGTTTTATGGTTGCCGTTGTTTGCAATTAATTCCGGTTTTTACTTTCCTGTCATTCATCGTAGTTTGTTTATTTTCTTTTGGTATTACATGACATCATTGTTCTGTTCTTGTCACCGTTATTTGTAATCTTATCGTCGTTTTTTACGTTGTTGTCGGATTGTTCTTTTCAATGTGGCAGAAAGTTGATGAGACGTTTAGTTCATTAATTAAAATTATGAGATTAAAATTATTTTTAATTTACGTGTATTTTTTATGAGAAAAAAACACTGTAACAAATTATAAATCATGATTCAAATTATGATATTATACTCTTACCAAACGTCTCCTGAATGTCCGTTACCCGTCAACGCGGCAGTTCAGACTACAGGGCTGAAATCTTCATTGAGCTTCAAAAGCATTTTCTTTGACAAAAACTTCCTACAGAACGACATCCTTATTACTAGCACAAACTTACACACCACACACACACACACAGTAATAATATAAATAAATAGCAATAATAGATGTATAACCAACTGATAACAAAAAGCAAGATATAATAGTTCATATTATTTTTTAATAAAATCAATGCAATTTCAACTCCATCTCCAGGAGACTTCTTAACTTTCATCAAGGAGCAATGGATGCACAACAAGCTTCCAAATCAATTCAAGTTTGTCATCATTTTTTTTTTTTTTACCTTCCCTATAACTCTTATACACGGTATATTCCCAAAGTAAAAATTAAGTATAGAAACCCCTTAACAAATCTAAATGATAAATAGAGTACCACCCAACTAATCTGTACTTTAATCTTTTTGTATGTTAAGTATAGAAATTACCCCACGAGCAGTTCTTCACTCTCGTTGCACTAGACGCTCAGCATCTTCCATTTCCACTTCGGCTCCTTGCCGATCTCTTTCGCTTTCAAACATCATTTCGATTTCTTCCAATGTCTTGCCTTTCGTTTCGGGGACACAAGTGTGGACAAAGCAGACAGAGAGAGCCGAGATCACAGCGAAAAGGAAGAAGGTTCCTGCCACCGTGATTGCACGGGACACCGATAGGAATGACATCGCGATCATGCCGCTGCTGACCCTGCTTCCCACTGCCCCGAGTGCTGAGGCTTGTGCTCGAAGCCTTAGAGGGAAGATTTCTGATGACACCACCCAACAAATTGGCCCAATTCCCACTGAGAAGAATGCCACATTCCCACAAACTGCCAGAATTCCCAATATGATGCCAATTTTGACATCTCCTAGCGTGGCAAGAGTGACGCTTAAACCAAATAAGCAAGTAGTCATTCCAATTGTGCTCACATAAAGCAAAGGCTTTCTACCAACTTTGTCAATAAGAAAGATAGCCACTAAAATGAACAATGTTTTGGTGAAACCAACAGCAACAGTTGCAGCTAAAAGCTTAGTGTTGCCTTGAATCCCAGCTTCTTTAAAGATCGTGGGACTATAATACACCGTCGCGTCGATGCCGGTAATTTGTTGGAAGCATTGGATTCTGCAGCCCACGATCAGCATTTCTCGAACAGAAGGAGAAGGTCTCAGAATCTCTTTCCATACAGCATTGGATTCGTACTTTTCGGAATTCATCATCCCAGAAGCGGCTTGTTGTATTTCTTTGAGTCTCTCTTCTACTTCTTTGTCACTACTATTTGTCTTGGAAAGTACTAATCTTGCCTCTTCAATTCTGTTCTGCATCAATAACCATCTGGGGGATTCAGGGATCACAAAGAGCACAAAACCGATGAAAATCGAAGGGAGGATTCCCACACCAAGCATGATCCTCCAGTTTATGTGTGGTGGAAGTCCTGAAAATGAGTAGTTTGATATGTAGCCAAGTAGGATACCAAAAGTTTACAAAGATTTCAGGAAAAGACGTGAGAGAGCCTCTGGCCACCGCGGGCGCTATCTCGGCGATGTAAACCGGTGCAATCATGACCCCAAATCCTATTCCGATACCAGCCAATAGCCTGCCGATCATCAAAACCCCGAAAGACGGAGAAAGTGCCATTATGCCAGCTCCTGTCTGGAAAACAATCGCTGCAAATGCAATTGTCAATTTTCTGCCAATAGCATCTGATGTCTTTCCTCCTGCTAAACTGCCTAATAGAGAGATTATGCTCAGAATTCCAACAAGAATCTCTTCTTGTACCTCTGATATCTTTAGATCCTCCTGAATGAATAAAATTGCACCACTCATAAATAACACCCACATCTGCCCACCAAAAAGTATAAAATTTCTAAACCAGGGGACCAAGGTAAATTCCACTATCTCAAAATAACCAGTTTCACTAAAGGGCAAACGCGAAAAACTGGTAAGACTTACATGGGCTAATTAAGAATTTCTTGTCCCATGTCTCTCAATACCATTTTGCCATATCAACTAAAATTTAAGAATTTGCCCACATAACAAATGCTAAATAATAAACTGATTAAGCGATTAAATGAGTTGTCAAAATAATATTGAGGGACAGCCAATAGAACAATAAAATGAAACAATAGATATGAACTTTGTGATCCAATAAGATAGCGAAATGTTCTTCATAAAATCTGTTAAAAAATGGACGTTTGGCAACTAAAAAAAAATTGCAAAACAAAATTGTTCTGTATCCTCGAACAGCTTGCATTTTTGCTTGTATCTAAATTTACCAAGATTCAGGTATCACATTGGACAACACAAAAATTGAGGAACGAGCCAAAAAAAAAAAAAAAAAAAAAAAAAAAAAAAACCACCGTAGTGGAGACTAAATAGAAATTTAACAAGAAGCCATTGAAAAACTAACCGTATCCCAAAAGTACAGAATTGAGGGAGGCAAAGATGGCGCAGATAAAAACGAATTTCCTGGTATTATCATGATTCCTGTCGTTTGAGGGAAGAGCTTCCTTTGCGGCATCAGAATCCATCCTCTTATACTTGTTTTTACTGCTCGGATGAAAATTAAACATGAAATTTGACACCCCAATCCCACTCCTATTGCCATTTTCTTCACCACCCGCAAATGCCATCTCTGTCTTGCTCTTCAGAGGGACATGAAATTCCTTTGAACTTTCTCAGATCCGAAGTGAACAGACAACCAAACAAAGTGGGGCCCAGGGACTTTTTCAATGAATGTCATGTTGTGGACTTTTTTTTTTTTTTTTTTTTGAATGTAGTGTTATATAGACATTTTTGTCGTTTATTGATACGTTTCTATACGTGGAATGAGGACTTATAAAATGGTGTAAAATGACAAATTTATCGTAATAATGAAATTTATTAGCAAAAATTAAAGGATTA
>NW_010362485.1:162416-174994 GCF_000414095.1 Morus notabilis
CGGCTTATCACCGGCAGTCTGCTCAAGGTTCCAAACTCAACGGTGGCAACTAAACACAAGGGTTGCGCTCATTGCAGGACTTAACCCAACACCTTACGGCACGAGCTGACGACAACCATGCACCACCTGTGTCCGCATTCCCGCAGGCACCCCTCTCTTTCAAGAGGATTCGCAGCATGTCAAGCCCTGGTAAGGTTCTTCGCTTTGCATCGAATTAAACCACATGCTCCATCGCTTGTGCGGCCCCCGTCGGTTCTCAGTTTATGTGAGTGAAAAAAATTGTTGTCAGTTATCACGTGCTAGTGACTTCACACGCGCCAATGACATAAAATACCAGTAATATCCTTTAAATTTGTGACATGTGCATGTATCATGCTGCTTTTTGTCAGTTTTATAACAGACGTTAATCAAATGTACTTAATTGTAACAGTTAAAGAGTGTGTTTAAAATTATTTTTGAAACTCTCAAAAAAAATTTTGTTCAATAAAAGTGTACAAAACTACTTTGTACACAAATCAGTTCACTTTTTAAGTTATTTTGAGAAATTAATACGTGTAATTTTTAGATTTTATTTATGTTTTTACTTTTACTTTAAATAAAAATAATGTTTTTATTAAAAGTATAACAATTATTTTAAAAACACAACAACCTAAGGCCCTGTTCACTTCGCTGATTCGAGTTTTTTTACAGTAAAAAGCTCTCACAAACAATCACATCTAACTTTTTTGCTACAGTAAAAAGCTCTCATATAAAATCACATCTCAACTCGAATTCTAAACTCGAATCAGCGAAGTGAACGGGGCCACCCAAAATAAATTTATGTTAATTGTTAAAATAAAAAATTGGGGAACAATTTGCTAACCACAACATGACATGACTAAAATCTTGATTCAGAATGATTCTCGATTTATGTGTATTTTTTATAAAAAAAAATACTGTAACGAATTACGAATTATAATCCAAACTATGATATGAATATACGAACCAAACGCACAGATATAGATATAGGTCCTCAGTTCTCACGTGCCAGTGACTTTACACGCGGCGGATGAGTTCCGATTTATATATAAACAAACTGCCATTATCCTTGGCAAAATCTTTCCCCTCTGTGTCCACGGGCGCTGTTCGTTCGTCTTCAACTTCCACTCTCACTCGGAGGCTTTCTTTGGATCGGAGTTCAGCCCTTTCCAAACATGACGGCGGAGACGCTTCCGCACCCAAACGGCGTCGTTCCGAACGGCGACCTCGATGTTAACCCTAGCTCCAACGCCACCAAGAAGTCGCGGGAGAGCGAGCGCCGTCGTCGGAGGCGGAAGCAGAAGAAGAACAAGCCCTCCAAGGCGCCCGATTCCGCCGCCTCCGGCGACGAGAGCGACGCCGCCGATGATGACGCGAAGGAGCACGTCAATCCCCAACAGGTTCTGTATAGATGTCACCTTGTTGCCTTTTCTTTTCGTTGTTTCAAGACTTCTGTTTAATGGCGGTGAGAAGTTGATTTCTAGGGTTTTTTTTTTATCGGTTTACTGGAATTAGGAGTGTCGTTTCGAGATTTAGGTTGGAGATGGAATCTGAGTTCTTTTGGCGGTGCATTTTTAGCTGGATCGACGGAATTAGGGTTTGCACCCTATGGCTTATTTTGATGAGCTGAGGATTTTCATCTTTGAGTTTGTTTGTTTGTGTTGAAATCAGAAGAACTCAACTAAATAGATTATGGAAGAACTAGAGAAGTAGAGAAAGTGTCTTGAAGAGCTAGGGTTTTTCCATGACGAGCTTTCAGAGGATGATTTTGGTTAAACAGTAGATTAGCTTGTTGTTTAGTGATACAGGGAATGAAAAAAGAAGAAGAAGAAGAAGAAGAAATGTAGGGAGAGAAGAAAAATGAAGCTGAAAGTTTGTGGAATTTGCCATTCTCCGCTATTATTTGAAATGGGAACTGGGGGAGAAAAAGAAAGGGTAGATTGAGAGATTAAGCGCGTATTTTGATCTAACATTCTCTTGTATATCATGCTTGCGTGTCTTTTCTATGCTTCTTCTTGATCTCTTTGTTATTTCTTCAATAGTTGAGTCACTGATCACATTTCTGTTTACTTTTAAAATTGAATCTAATAATCATAAGAAATGAAATTTTTTGTCGTTATCTTTCTTGACGGATCATAGAATGAATTAAGACAATGTTGATTGCTTTTTCCCTGTAAAGTTTATTTTAGAAATGGTATGAAATTAGCATTTTCTTTTCAGATAAATTTTACTGTCTAGGTGGATATGTAAATAGATTTGTTTAGGTGTTTTATCACCCTAGTAATTTGCCAGTTCTAATCAATAGGCATATTATGATAAACTTATTTTTATTTCAACAATTTTCAGATTGTGGATCAAGTTGAAGTAGAGTATGTCCCTGAGAAAGCAGAGTTAGAAGATGGTATGGATGAGGAATTTAGAAAAATATTTGAAAAATTCAGTTTCCAGGATTCTGCTGGTGCTGAGGTATGAAGTAATTATGTTATAGTCTTTAGAATGATACTTTCCCTTTGATATTCATTTTGTTGTGAAGAATATTACTGAGGCATTTCTTCCTTGCTCTAAGGAGGACAAGAAAGATGAGTCTGCTGAGAACACAACTGCAAATAAGAAGGCTGACTCAGACTCAGACTCAGAAGAGGACGAACAAGATGACCAACAAAAAGAGAAAGGCTTGTCAAATAAGAAAAAAAAGGTTTAGTGACCAATTTCCATTAATAATGAAAAATTCATTATAACCACTTATGTTGTGAAGCTGACGAAAGCACTTTTTATACCTTTCAGCTTCAACGGAGGATGAAGATTGCTGAACTGAAACAGATCTGCTCCAGGCCTGATGTTGTTGAGGTATGGATATATCTGTTGAAAATGCTTGCCCGCTCTCTCTTGCTCTCTAATTTAGCTTTCAGGGCTTGCTTTCTGGTTTCTACTTCTGCTTTTGTTTTGACCTCATTCCCTGGTCGTGTGCTGTGTTTATCCATTTTCAGGTTTGGGACGCAACATCAGCAGATCCTAAGTTGTTGGTTTTTCTGAAGTCTTACCGGAATACTGTACCTGTGCCAAGGCATTGGTGTCAAAAACGGAAATTTTTGCAGGTGAGCAATCCCTCAAGTTCTCACACTATTGTTTGAGATGTGCATGCAATATGCATGATTGATGGGTACAGGGATTAGATTTAGGTAAGATCACAGCAAATAAGGTTTCTCTTATATGTATATATGTCATTCTTGCAGGAGTGCGGCGGTCGGAAACTTGGAGCCTGGACTAGTAGGTGTTGGCTAAGGGCACCCTTGAATTATTATTTGTGTTTAAGATATATGCTAGAGTGGGTGGTGTTTATTTTTAATGGGGGATTTTTAACGCATGATCATATTTGCATCTTAGATTTGTGAATTATTTACTCTTGAGGTGCTGATTTATGTGCTTTGAATTTCAGATGCCTTTCTATTCTGCCTAGTGCTCGGGATGGATTCATCTATAATTTTTTATTTTTTTTTTAATAATATTTTTATGATTGAAATGGTTTTGATACAAGATCTTTCTTAAGGGTATAATTGAAAAACTTTGTATCTCATGGGGCATTCAATTCATCTTGCAGGGAAAGCGTGGTATTGAGAAGCAACCTTTTCAACTACCTGATTTCATTGCTGCCACTGGAATTGAGAAAATTAGACAGGTAAATTTTTATTAGTTTATTAGATTAAATTGAGTGCTTTGTCAGCCAATCTTCATCTATGTTTAGTCTACGATTGAAAAAGTAAATTGTTTTTATTTGTGTACATGCAAACTATCCTCTACTTCTTTTCTTGTAAGATTTTTTATAAGTTTTAAATCTAACTCTTATATTTTGAGATATAAAAAGCTAGAAGTAATGGTAGATGCCAATCCATTGACACCCTTTATGGAATTACACTGGATGAGTGGAAGTTGTACCCTTTAAAATTTATGGTGTAAACTGTGAATGATGAGCCGCACTGTGATTCTCCATTTGGTCTAGGCCTATTGTTTGCAATAATAAATTTTCTTCATCTTCTTGGGTTGTTCAATTCGATTTCCATTATGTCAGTTGGAAAGAGTCCACTTATATCTTCTGTGGCATCTGTGTGATTTTCTGTGTAGGCTTACATTGAAAAAGAAGATAGTAAGAAGCTGAAGCAAAAGCAACGAGAACGTATGCAGCCAAAGATGGGAAAAATGGATATCGATTATCAGGTTTATATTAACTGATATTTTATGATTGTATGGTCTTCTTCATGATTAAACATGTATTTTACATTATAGTTCCTTGTTTAATGATAAAACTTCTGATCTTGTTTATGTAGGTTCTCCATGATGCATTTTTCAAATACCAGACTAAGCCAAAGCTGACATCTCTCGGTGATTTGTATCATGAAGGGAAGGAGTTTGAGGTATCTTACTTGCATTGAGATGTGTTTTCATGTTCTTACCATATGTATCCTTTCTATGTCAGAGCATCTAGGTTCAAGTGAGTGAAAACCTCATGGACCTGATAGCATAGAAATTTTATATTATCCTGTTAGATGGTACCTTTATTTTGTCTCTTGAGGTTTGTATGTTGTATGCTTTCTTGATACG
This sequence comes from Morus notabilis, assembly GCF_000414095.1. Taxonomy (NCBI): domain Eukaryota; kingdom Viridiplantae; phylum Streptophyta; class Magnoliopsida; order Rosales; family Moraceae; genus Morus; species Morus notabilis. The sequence goes on from NW_010362485.1 coordinate 167,031, forward strand.
AGTCCCAATGAAAGTGGTTGACTTTGACCAAAGTATCAAATTTTTGGTTTTTCACATGTGATGAAAGCAGTGAAGTTTTTTCTGAATGTTTAGAGCAAACTAGCTAGGATTATAGTGATGTACCTGATTTATGTTATCTTTTTTGACATAACAGGTAAAATTGAGGGAAATGAAGCCAGGTATGCTGTCACAAGAACTGAAAGAGGCTCTTGGCATGCCAGATGGTGCTCCTCCTCCATGGCTTATCAATATGCAGGTGCGATTGGAACTCTCTCTCTCCCTCTGTTTTATTTTTTATTTATTTTTTAAATGCAGCTTGATATTCTGTTTCTCCCACCTCAGAGATATGGGCCGCCACCATCGTATCCACATCTGAAGATTCCTGGGCTAAATGCTCCTATTCCTCCTGGAGCTAGCTTTGGTTACCATCCTGGCGGCTGGGGCAAACCTCCTGTTGATGAAGTGAGTTTTCATATGCCAAGCATTTCTGTATTCCCCCTTTTTTTTCATATATACACGAGTATCCTCCAAATTTTCTCTTTTATTCCACAAGTCTCTTAAGTTTTGTGTTTTCTGGATAGTATGGGCAACCTCTGTACGGAGATGTTTTTGGTATTCAGCAACAAGAGCAGCCAAATTATGAGGTACTTTCTTATTTGCATAATTAGATAATCAAATATGTTTTGTTATTGTAGTTTGAAAATCATATGAGCTTGCTATTAGGAGGTTGTGTTGGCTGATATAAGACCATCAAATTCATGTTGACAAGATTGTTGGAGTGTCACTGATTGAGTTCATAAATATTTGAAAGAGAACTTTTTTCAAATTGCTGCAGCAGTTATAACATAATCCAATGACGTTTGTGTAAATTTTGATGCTGAACTAATGAAACTACTTGCTTTTGTTAATACTCTATTAATTGATTTGCTATTGGGAGATCTTATATTATGTTTGCTTAATCATTAGTTGCTTTATTGTTTAGGAAGAGCCCGTTGATAAGACAAAGCATTGGGGTGATTTGGAGGAAGAGGAGGAGGAGGAGGAGGAAGAAGAAGAAGAGGAGGAACAAATTGAGGAAGAAGAATTAGAGGATGGCATTCAATCTGTCGATAGCTTGTCGAGGTGTCAGAATTATTTTGTGATCTGTGTTGTTTCGTTATTATTCTTCTTGGAATTGAACCTTAAGTGCCCTGGAAAATTGCACCTTCCAAGATTATTATTGTGCCTGTACATGGTCGCTGTTTTGTCCATCTATACTAATATTCCATTTTTTTTTTCCTCTCAGCACACCTACTGGCGTTGAAACACCTGATGTTATTGACCTTCGTAAGCAGCAGAGAAAAGAACCTGAGAGGCCTCTTTATCAAGTAAGTTAGCTGTTAGCCAATTGGAAAAATTGCTTTTTTGTTAATTTGTTTCCTCTCTTCACCATGTATTGAAAATACTGAATTTGATCTCTTATCTCTCGTGTTTTTTAGGTACTTGAAGAAAAAGAGGAGAAAATTGCTCCAGGGACGTTACTTGGAACCACCCACACGTACGTGAATGGTTTTTTTTTTTTTTTTTTTTTTTTTTTTTTCCCCGATGGTATTATTGATAAACGTGTTTGGATATGCCCTTTTTTTTTCCCTGCAGTTATGTGGTTGCTAGTGGCGCACAAGAAAAGTTGGGTGCCAAAAGGGTAAGCAAGGCTGTCTTCTGTTTTCCGTGTATGATATGTGGGTGCATCTGCAACTGACTTTCTTTCACGTGTCTTGTAAAGTTGCCATTGTCTTCTGTTTTCTGTGTATGATATGTGGGTGCATCTGCAACTGACTTTCTTTCACGTGTCTTGTAAAGTTGCCATTGTCTTGTGTTATCTTTGTTAATGGCTTCCAACATTTTAAGTGCACGTTTGCAGTTACTACCCCTCTGATGTTATGCTAAGACTTAAGAGACATGCTCGTTGCAAGTTACTTGTTATTCTGCCTTATAGGAGCTACTTATTCTGTTTGAATGTTTTCTGGTGTTGTGTGGATTTCCAACAACTTAACCCCCTTCTTTTTTTTTTTCTTTTTTATTTAAATCTTTTACAACTGGGATCCATTGTAGAACATCTATAGAGCAGTTATTATAATCCCAATCATCCTTTTGTTTTGCAACTATGTGGAAGGTGTTTTAGAGAACAAAACTGGTGGAAACAACCAGAGGGACTCCTCTTATTTATTTTATATGTTACTAAGTTCTGTCTACCATTAGTTTATTCATTGGATGTTCTGGCTGTAGGTTGATCTGCTCAGGGGTCAGAAAACCGATAAAGTGGATGTCACTCTGCAGCCCGAAGAATTGGAAGTCATGGAAAATGTTTTGCCTGCAAAGTAAGTAAAACCCTAAACAATGCTATTATTAGCCCCTGGCAGTTAGTCTCATATTGGTGCATTTTGCAGATACGAGGAAGCAAGGGAAGAAGAGAAGCAGCGGAGTCAGCGGGAGGATTTTAGTGATATGGTTGCAGAGGTATGCCACTTCTATATTTTCACTAATGTACACACAGATAGTTTTGAGGAATAGAAATATGTGCAAACTTTCTCACGGTTTATTAATAATTCATTTAACCATTTAAATATGTTATTATGCAGAACGAGAAAAAGAGGAAGCGTAAAATGCAGGATAAGGAAGGTAAATCCAAGAAGAAGGATTTCAAGTTCTAGAGTTCTAAATTTGAGACAGTGAAGCTCACTTTTCTTTAGTAGAAGCCAGTCTCATTTTCCATGGATCAACTGCAAGAACCCACCATTTTGGCGAGTTAGTTTTAGTTGCATGAGACGTTAGCAATGTTACACCTGGTAGTCTCTTTAGCAACTCTGGTCAATGATTTATACAAATGGCAAATGTAGTGTATCAATTATCCTTCACCTTAATGGAAAATAAGATATGCTATGAATTATGACGGATTTATGTGTTTCTTTGCCAAGTAATTGGAAAAGCTGGGATGAGATCTTTTACCGACTTTATATTTGTATAGACACAGACGTATTGCCAAGTAAGATTTGAATCAAGGGTGCTTATCATGAATGGTAAGGGGAATGGAAATGCGATTGGTATTCCCTTTTTCCCTTTTTCTAGTTAATTAATGTTTTTTAACTTGAAAAATCAGAACGCATGTTTTTTATTTGCAAAATCAGAATGCAAATTTTGTGAAGCCTTACATGATTGGAGAAATGGAACTAGTAAAGGGATTCTCAATGCTAAATTACTCATTATTACAAGTTTAACAAAATCAATTGCTTATTTGCTATTTTTGGCCAATCATGTGTTTTATGCTCAAGAATATTTTGGTAAGGAAGAAGGGCCCACTTGCCTACACTTTTAATTTATGGCATAGGGTGATCGTTCCTAGAACTTGAGGCTCTAATCAGTGTCGTTTCGTTTTCACTAAAAGGGAAAAAGCATTCCACGCCAAAAGTAAAAGAACATTTATAAAGATTCTAAAGAGTAGTGTGTAGTGATTGTTCATGTTCATCACTTTGATTAACTTCTTCGCCGTTAAGAAACTTGTTTGTGCTCTTTCCTTTGTCCTGTATTGTGATACATGCACCGGAATATGGACGTGGCAAATCTCACATCAAAACTTTAAATTTTCTTGCTTGAACACACGGAGGCACGTCATTGAATTTTCTTGTTCAAAATTTATTTCCCGACTACTAGTCATCTCTTACAAATCACAAGCCAAACTGTTCTTGGTTTTCTTTTTGTAGTGCAAGCCTTTTTTGAATGAGAGTTTAGCCAACGTGGACCTCTTATTTGATGATAAATAAGTTTCTAATTTTATTTGCTTTACTTAATTATATTTTTTTAGTATAGTTTAGATATTCACACGACATTATCTTTTGAATGGATAGAATACCAATGATGTTATCACTTATATCTCTCGAACTCGACAATTTTGTTGAATAAACTGTAAGCTACGTCTCAGCCTACATTGACTATGGTCTAGGATTAATTAGCTACTTTACATTATTAAAGTCTCGTTCACTTTCCGGATTCGAATTTTCAATTCGAGTTGAGATGTAATATTTTCTAAAAGCTTTTTATTGTAGCAGAAAAAGTTAAATGTGACATTTTTTAAGAACTTTTTACTGTAAAAATTTAAAATTAAAAACTCAAATCGGTGAAATAATCAAGGCCTGATTGATGACAAAAAAACCAATGGCGAATTGTACATCGAGTGTGATGCACGTGATGGAGGCAAACGGTTGTTGTTAATGTCGCCTACTTTTCTTACACCCTCTTCCTCTTGCATACCCATTTTCCAACATTCGTGGGGGCCATCTTTACATTCTCCACTTTGCTCTTGTGCTCTACAATCTGCGCCAAAACTAATATGTACATATTGTGCAACACAAGAGTCGCTTCCTTATCGGTATTACGTCTCTGTCAGGTCCATTTCAACCCTGACCTGATTGCTGTCAATAAGCATATGATTGAGCTGTTGATCCACTCGATTCTTCATACTAGAAGAATTATTCTGTACAAATACGTAAAGACATTTAATTTTAAATCATTAGATCTAATCAGAATCGTTGTACATAACATAATTATACCTTAGATGTTTTTTCGTTCTATGTGATTGGAATACTCTTTAATACCTTTTACGAGGCTTTCTAATGAATTCACAACCCGCCTTACGATTGAGGAACTCCTATGAAACAAAATTTTAAACCTTTTCTTTTGAAGGCGTAAGAGAATGGAAACACACACAGTTGGTACTTGTTGATACCTGATTTTGTACCAGATCCATTTAAGGGTCCATGCCTAATCATGGCATCACACGACATTATTAGGCTTACTTCGTGGATCCACGTTATGCTCAGGAAACACCCGTGGGTTGTGATTTGGTGGATCATGTGTAGTCAAGTAGGCTCGTTTGTCGTTTAATTCGATTAAATTTAAATCCCTTTTGGGGGGTTTTTAGTTGTAATCGGATTAAATACAAATGGGTGATGAAGAATTTCTAAAAAGCCTTCCTCCCGTCCTTTTGGAAGCCTAAAATTCCTAAGTCCACACCATAAAACTTCCTCCTCTTCATTAAGGTTGATTCTCAGTGTTTAGACTCAAACGGAGGCTCTACCCGCACCAGACATGCCTAATGGAGGCTACCTCTGTGATAGGCATGTCTCCCGGAGCATCCTCTTCACATCCAAGTATGCCTAACAGAGCTGTTTTCGTGTCATACGTCATTCCTTTGGACTTCTTTTCGCCCAACTCACCATCAGAGCAATCTTCGCCTGGAGCATGCTTACCCTTCGGAGCAACTTCACTTGGAGCAGCCTTCGTTTGGAGCATGCTCACTGTCGGAGCAGCTTCATTTGAAGCAACTTTCGTATTATAGCCAACTTGATGACTACTCAGCCAATATCGTGTAGACCATCTCTGACAAGGTTTGACATGTAATTAGACCTCTGAAAGAGGGAGTCAACATAGCATGAAGTTGATTCAAACACTCTTGAGAATTTCAGACCTTGGAACTCTTCACATCGGCTTCAAACCCAGAACTTTGCCTCTAAGTCTTTCTATTTTCGGGTCTTTTTTTTTGTCAATCCGGAAAGTCATCTGATCGCTTTGCTCCAAAGGGAATTGTGTGTGTAGGTCTTCGTTAGAGCGCCGCCGATTGGACTTTAGAGCAGCCACCATGAACCTTTCTTTCTTTTTTCGAACCAACTCTTTTTCAACCCCGGAAAGGCTTTTGATGACTTTGCTCCATTTAGATTGCGTATGCATGCTTCCTTAAAGGCGCCGCCGATTCACCCCTAGAGTAAGTTCCCATGAGTTTTCATTCTATTTTCGGCTAATCTCCTCTTCAACTCCGGAAAAGTGCTAGAGGGCTTTGCTCCATCAGGATTGCTTGTGCTGTTCGTCAGAGCATGTTGTAGGAACCTCCGGAGCTGCCGCCAAATTCCTACCAACTTCACCTATAGATACCCTCATATTCCTCATTTCAGATGTCGAGAGAAAGACCTGAAGACTCGAGAACTTTGAGCCCCCCTTTTTGACTTCTATCATCTTCCATAAGCTCTCCTATTTTTCTCAGATAATTCTCTTTAGATCACTCCTTCTAGACTTCTTTAGTCTCTTGCTACAGAGACTTGAAGTTCTTCAAGTTCTTCAAAGTTCTTCAAAGTTCTTCAAAGTTCTTCAAAGCTTCCAAGTGTTGACAGTCATAGAAACTCTCTCAAAACACTTTTTGATCCATTTCCACCACTATCACAAAGTTCTTTGAAGTTTCTTCACACATTTTTCGGCAACGTTTAAGTTTTCATTTTTGAGGTGACTTCCGCTCACCGTTGGAGCAAGTGCTCCGAGCGTCGTTTTCACTCTCAGAGCAACATGCACTGCTTTTGGAGTTCTTTTTACCAGAACCTTATCCACCTCACCAACTCAACTCTCACTCTCCAACAAGCCCTATCCACTACTTGAGTCACCATCTTCGCTTCTGAAGTAGCCCGCTCTTGTCTCTAGAGCACTGCTCTATCAAGGCACCTTCGGCCTCCTTTTCTCCATCTCTATCAACTATTTGGTTGCACATCTCACCATTCTTCATCTCCAGAGTTCTTTCATTTGTGTTTGCGGATTCTTTAACGTATTTTATAAGGCATTTTCATCATTTCGACAACAAAGAGAGTCCTAGGACATGCTTTCTTCGGCCTAGCCGACCCCATTTTTTTGTCGGAGGTCTTGTCATCATCATCTACTTTAAAGCTTGGCCACGTCGGATCCGCTTCTGACAAACCGCGTACTTACGCGTGTCAATCATGACACGTCGACACTCTGAATCTATCGGACCCTGACAGTACTAATAACTTAATCATCTAAATCCGGAAGAGGAAGTTCATGTTAGGAAGAATGAGGGGAATCAAAATCGATAGTATAAATTTTCAAGTATAGAATTTAATAGCATATTTTACAAATATATATATATATATATATATATCTCGAAACATTCTGCATCTGGTCTCCTTTTGTTGTAATTTTTAATTTTTTTCTTCAATAAAGTACAAAACCTGACATTTACTTTGATTATTTTCGGATTATGTAGTGGATGTTTGGTTTATAGATTTAGAATCATGATTTAGAATCATTAATGAGGGGAATCAAAATCGATAGTATAAATTTTCAAGTATAGAATTTAATAGCATATTTTACAAATATATATATATATATATATATATATCTCGAAACATTCTGCATCTGGTCTCCTTTTGTTGTAATTTTTAATTTTTTTCTTCAATAAAGTACAAAACCTGACATTTACTTTGATTATTTTCGGATTATGTAGTGGATGTTTGGTTTATAGATTTAGAATCATGATTTAGAATCATTCTTGGTTTACGTGTGTTTTTTGTGAGAAAAAATACTGTAACGAACTAAGAACCATAATTCGAACCATGATACGAATTCTCATATCAAATACCCCAATAATTTGTAACAATTATTTCAGAACATGCTATTTATTACCTTTTCTGTTAATGCTATTAGTTGCTACATTTCCAAGCTCTGAAATTAATTAAAAGTGGAAGAAAATGTTAAACTATTTGCTTCTTAAAAAAAAATTGATCTATGGAAAGCAATGCTTACCGCGGATCCGTGATGCAAATTCATGCTTAATTATATTACTAGTTAAAAACACGTCCTGTGCACTTGTGTATTCAATGCGTTACATTTTTTTATACAAAGATCTAAAATTTCTTCTAAAATATTTTTTAACATATTATTTCTTAAGAGTTTAATTTCGTAAAAAAATAAAAAATAAAATATTTGAGTAGAGCATAGTTAAGACAAACAAAAGTGGTATTTCAGCAAAACACAATATTTTAAGTATTACATAAAAGAAGATTAAATTGCAGAAGAACATTTAGCAAAAAAGAAAAAAAAATAGGGATTAATTTTAAAAAGAACATTTTAATAAGTGCAAAGTGAGGAAAGAG
>NW_010362485.1:175068-185892 GCF_000414095.1 Morus notabilis
TTTTTTTTTTTTTTTAGAAAAATAAGAAATGAAAGGTAAAAGTGGTACTATGCATCAAAAAGAAGGAAAAAGAAGGAGAAATCTTCTTATAACGACACATGTTAAAAAAGAAAAATATTTTGGCTCTTTTATCTATGTATAAATATAGATATAGATATAAATATAAATATGAATATAGATATAACCTAAACTTCTCTATTAATTTAACTAAAATGAGCTAAAATTAATTCTGCACCAAACCTATCTGGAATCATCAAGTACACAAGTTGTCCATCCTAAGGGCCCCAAAACATCATGTCAAGACACGTTGGATGATAGTGATACACACACACGCGGGCGATATTATGGACTAATTTAATTCGTTAATTTGAGGTGAGATGAGATTTTATATTAAATTTTTTTATTGTAATAAAAAAATTAGATGTGACTGTTTTTAAAAGCTTTTTATAATAACAAAATTCGAATCGGTAAAATGAACGAGACCATAAATTAAAAACACAACTAAAGATTTGCTTCTTGCAATGAAGGAAAAAAGGAGGGCCCAAAGCCACCAAAGTCTGGCATGCGTTTCAGTTATTTAAGCTCTAAGAAATGGAACTTTGGTTATATAAGTCAGAAATGGACATATAATTTTGGAATTGGCCCTTCAGTGGACATATTGGACTGTTTTGGTCTTAATTGATTAATCCTCATTGTATTAATTAACCGTAATTTGATTTTCTAAGTCAAGGTTTCAAGTTGTGCGACGACAGACATTCCGTTTTATCCTTTTGAAAAATGTGGATGGCGACCATACAACATACTTTACCTAACCAACCGACCGAGTTTGATTTTCCCTTCTCATTCCATCACATTAATCAAAGACTTGTTTTCTAACTTTTAAAAATTAAAGCTTCCATCGTGCCTTAATTATCTTACCTGCACGTGGATATCCCGGTCCTAATTCTGTGACGGCCAATATAAATATATACACGCACAAAACACTAATAATAATTAAATTGTTGAAAACAATTAATAATCCCAGATACATCTGTTTTATAGCTATTGCAGCATGTAATTAGTCTTGATTCATGCATTTAAATGAATGTTATTAGTCATCAGTACTAAGTATGAGTTTAGATTGCACGATCCCAGCAAATAAATTTAGTACAATGATATAATTCCTAGTAATAGCTAGACTAGGCACACATATAACGACCATATATATAATTATAGTAGGTACTGATGCTTGTTTATTCTTATTTTTTTTTAAAATAAATATTATTCCTGGCCAATTAGCATGTATTCGAATATCGTCAAACACCATTGATCTGACGGTGGCTTTGGCGTCTCCACCTTGAGAGCCATCTGCTTATCTTTTTCCAAGTCCAGTAAAAGTTTTTTTTTTTTTTTGCTTAATCTGATATTGGTATACCATATGTGATGTGAAGACTGAAATCAGTCAAAAACCAACTAATCAAAGAAATAATATCGCAGAAAACAAAGTAAGAGGAGGCGCGCTGAAATAAAACAGTTCAGCAGTTATTTATAAGCTTCACTGATCAATATGTGTTAAAGCGTGACATGATCAAGATCTCGTTCTTCTCACCGATTCGAGTTCTCAATTCCAATTTTACTACAGTTAAAAGTTATCGCAGAAAGTCACATTTAATTTTTTTCGCTACAATTAAAAGCTCTCACAAAAAGTCATATCCCAGCTCAAATTAAAAACTCGAATCGGCGAATTGAACGAGGCCGAAACTTCGTTAGATTAGATCGTGGTAATTAATGGTGTCTACCTATAACTAAGAAAAAAAAATAAGAAAAAATGGAGTTGACTAATTAAGCAGTGTATATGTTCTTAAGATGTATATACAAATTGAATGATATGTGTTGATCGACTTGAAGGGCACAATGTGAAATCACATTGTAGCATGGCCAAATAGTTGGGGATCACCAAAATCCTATTTAGGAGATCAAAACCACCAACACGGAGACAAAACACGTTTTTTTTTTTTTTTTTTTTTTTTTTTTTTTTTAAGATAGTTCCAAATTGATATAAACAGCTCTGAAAAGATCAATTACCAATTAGAAATACATATTTTTTTATTTATTTTTATTTTTTTATTAAAATTAAAAAAGGACATAATGAGATTAATGTGACATGTCATCACTTGACAGTTACACTTCAATTTAGTTGAATATCTAAGAATGCAAATTGAGTTCAAAGAATAGACGATACTATTATTTAAAATGCCTTAATTTTATATTATCGAGAATAATAAATTCACAAAAAAAGTAAACAAGCACGCAAACACGTAAGATTTATTGAAGTTCATATCAATGTGAGACTACAAACTACTTATAATAATAATAATAATAATAATAATAATAATAATAATAATAATAATAATAATATTAAGATTACAAGAGAAATCGCATATCTCACAATTTTTTGTGTTTTCTCTAATCTCTAAAATAATACTAATTAAAATCGTCACCCTTTCTATATATATATTAAAATAAAAAAATTAAAACAACCAAATTTACAAGTGTAAGATCCACATATTACCCTTAATAAAATTTTGATAAAACAATAATTTTCAAACAATAATTACCACAAGTTAACAACCCAACCATCGTCCGATGAGAAATGACCTTTAAAAGGTCAAGCATCATTAGATTGGGGATCACAAACTTTCCGACCAATATTTCTTAAGCTTTTTTTATGAACAATTAATTAGTAATGCATTGATCAAGCCACTTTACAAGGCACAAACGTGAAATCACATGTAGATTGTATAGATTGGCCAATATGGGGTCATCAAAACCCCCTTTCGTTAGAAGTTTAACATAGACCCCACCGGTGACCACGTGATGCCAACTATTGGTTAAGCCTAAAAAAAAAACAAAAAAAAAAAAAAAAAAAAAAAAAAAAAAAAAAAAAGAGAGTCCCCACAGCCCCGCCGCCCCCTTAGCCCCTTAGGACACCACCGTTAACGTACTTTCATTCCCTCTTCATCGCTAAGTTTTCTTTTTCCCCTCCCTCAATTATTACTACTATATTATTTAATAGAGTAATCTTAACAAATATTCTTTTTATTTTTAATTAATAATTTTTTAATAAAAAAATATTTATCAAGAATAAAAAATAAAAGTATAAATTCATACACTCTCAAAAATAAATTCTTAAAATTTTTTTTTAAATTAATACCTCAGCATGCACACATCTACGTCCCTGCTTTTTTACCAATAGCGTCCAAATTTATTCCATGTAACACAGCACTATCCACGGCTCTTCCTTCTCCACGTGGCGCACCAACGCACCTTCACCTTAGGTGCTAAGTAATTTCTCTCTCCTCTTTTCTTTCACTGATCATATCTATATATATATATATGTATATGTATATGTATATATATATATATAATCTCTTTAATTAATTTCTATAATATATATTGTGTGAAGGAAAAATATATGGTGCGATTGATATTTTAGATTCTTATATAGCTCTATAGGTTTCATCATAACTTCATATAGGGTTTTTGGCCGTTATTAAACCCCACACGTTGTATATCAATCAAAAATACTCTCTCTCATAGCAAAAAGAAAAGAAAAGAAAAAAAAAAAAACTCTCTCTCTCTCTCTCCAAGCTAAAACCATTTTGGTGGCTTTGGCTGCTGCTAATTTTGAGTTGTGTTTATAAGTTAATTTTGCTGCGTACGTACGTCTTAATTAGTCTTTCTATAATTATTACTCTTCTTCTTAGATATATATACACTATATATACATATATACATATATATATATAGATAGCTTAAATATTATAAAAAGATAAAAGAGAAGACAGACTCAAAGACATGCTCAGTTCTACCATTTGGTTTCTTATTAGCAACAATCTCTTCCTCTTGCTCTTCTCCAAATTGATCACTCTCCTCTTGCCTCCTCGATCCAACGGCTAGAGTGCATACTAGAATCAGCTCTCTCATCTCATCATCGTCAATAATATTTGTGATCTTGTTAGGGCGATCGTCATCAGGGTAATATTAGCAATTTGATGGGATTGAGTTCTAAGCAGGTGGTAATCAGTAGGGACGGTCTTGATTGGAGTCAAACTTTGCTGCATGATCAGAGCTTGGAGCATCATCATCACAAACCTCCATCATCATCATCATCGTCATGGAAAATGAGGCGAAATCAGCAACAGAATCAGAATCAATCAGAGCCGTTGAAGTGCCCAAGGTGTGAGTCCACCAACACAAAGTTCTGCTACTACAACAACTACAACAAGTCCCAGCCCAGGCATTTCTGCAGGGCTTGCAAGAGGCATTGGACTAAAGGCGGAACCCTCCGCAACGTCCCCGTCGGCGGCGGCCGCAAGAATAATAAGCGGCCTAATAAGAAATCATCAGCCTCCTCTGCCGCCGCCACCGCCACCGCCACCAGCACCATGTTTCAGGCTAAGCAGCCGATCGTCCTGGAGAACAATATCAGTAGTGTTCTCCCTAACAATAATCTTCTACTTGGTGATCATCATCAAGATCATGAGAAAAGTACATCCGAAATTCTCTCTCAGGCGGTACTAATTCACCCACAGAGTTTGAATATCATGTCAGATTTCGACAATGAAAGCTTGATCTCAACCAAAACTGATCCTACAAAGCCCTTCTTCAGCAATCCAAGCCTGCACGCGAATTTTCCTCCAAATCAAGGCCTGCAGTTTCAGGCCTTCTCCTCGAGCACATCGAGCCCTTTCGAGTCGAGCCTTTCTTCGATCTCGAACTCATTTCAGGCTTCGAATTTCGTTTGCGATTATGGTGACGATCAGATGAAACTCATGGGAGATCAGGCAACGATTACCAGCAGCTGTACGGTCCAGCCGCCATGGCAAGTGCCGCCAGCCACAAGCAATGGAATGGACTTACCAAACTACTGGAATTGGGACGACATAGACACTCTTGTCTCTGTTGATCATATCAATCTGCCTTGGGATGATGCTCATGACTTCAAACCATGATCAAAGATTAATGTTCTTTCTTTCTTTTTTTTCTTTCTTGGAATTATATTAACACTAATTATCAGTGTCTATAGATTTGTTTTCTTTTTGAATATTTGGCGTGTTTGTATACTGGTAAATTAATATAGTAGTATTGTTTTTGATTTCTTGGTGTTAGTGTTATATACATATATATTATATGTTTTGTTTTATTTTTTGTTTTTTGTTTTTTGTTTTTTTGGAGGGATATAAAGTTGTTTGGAGCTGTATCTTTTTTCCAGCTTCAGGCTAAGACGTCCACTTTGTAATTCTCGCTATATAATGCCTCTTGCGTAATTTTTTTTGGTGGTTATATTAATTCATGTAAATATGGTTTTTCTGCTAACTATGTACGTAAAATATATAGGTAACTATCTCTCTCTCTCTCTCTCTCTACACACACACACACACACACACACACACACACAAATGTATATACACATCCACAAGGCCATTTCAGCGATCATGTTTCTCTTCATATGATATTGTTGAATTTGATCATCGAAGTTTTCGGGAGATGCAAATTTGTACTGCCATGAAAATATTATTCGGTATGTTTTATGATATAGCTAGGCAGTAGAGATTTCTTCTATTTATACATTATAAACTCTGGTTTGGTTATTTATAACAATTTCGGAATGAACCAAAGATTAGAGAGGTCTTCCCAAGATAATGCTAAACAGATCAATATCCATAATTCTCTTAACACTTGAAAACACAAAAAAAAAAAAAAAAAAAAAAAAAAAAAAAAAATTATGAACTCCAATTACAACTTTTTTATTTTATTATTATTTTTTTTTGATGCGGTGTTCAGCATCTGGCGTGAAAAAAGATGTCGTTTCATATTGAGATAGGGATGACAGGAAATGGGGTCTCCAACCAGCAGGGCTGGCTAGCTAAGAGGAATTATATGATGGAAGATTCTTGTGGGTATATATGGTTTTGGATATATGAATGGATAGTACATGGATTTGTTATTTCTCTTTACATTTCACGACCACTTATTCATGAGAACTATATATTGGACAGCATTTCGGTCGTAGGGCAGCTTTTGAAGCATTATTAATTTTATACTCCTGCGAAGACATTGCAGAATAATATGTGATCACGTTGCATACTTGATTGTTCATTATAATGCCCCTGCTCGTACTTTTAGCATTAAAATCTTCATTAATCCATTGCTGGTCTTTTCTCATCCTCTCGTTCCCCAGTCACATATTATATTATATATATATATATATATATGTGTATGTATGTACTATACACACACACATATATATACGGATCACTACCTAACATGTGCATTAGGGGGCCACAAGTCGAAGCCATGTTTCTTTATCGTTAACAGCAAGGTACAATGCCCACATATTTTGATATGGACCCACAGAATATTTCATTAGAAGATGGTGGTTAGAATGAGTTTTAGGATCCCCACGCTCAAATTAAATTAATTGTGTTTCAATAGCACTTTGGGAAACCATGCCAGGTCCTCCAGATAAGTGGATGCCAACCACTTGGATGTCCCAAAGGGACAAAAAAATCAGTTCATCGCTAGCTTTATGATAGGAGAGTTTTGGAGTAAAAAAAAAAAAAAAAGTACTTTGCTAAGTCCTGATGTGTTACATCCTTATCAAGTCTCGTTAAATTGATTTTTTTTTTAAAAATCCAATTTAAGGGGTGATACAAAGGGTTATGAAATTTGACAGCCCAACAATAGGGTGGATGGTCACTACGCAAGTATCACGCTTGCGTCTGGTAGGTCAAATTGGATCTAGTTAGGAATAAGTGCAGGAGGAAAATGGCAAAAGATCATCTATGAGGGAGTTTTTCGAATTGGTGATCTCCACAACAATCTCAGTCACTCGCTTATGTGATGTGTTTCATATTAAAAAAAAGAGACGAATACCTCTTAGAGTGTATGAATTTAAATTTTTACCCCTTACTCTTTCTTAATATATTTTTTAATCAAATAACTATATTAATTAAAAGGGTATAATCAAGAGTAAATGGTAAAAATTTAGACTCATACACTGGTAAGTTTAGCAAATTTCTCTATCATATCGCACCTATCACCTATGCCATTGTGTTTGTGTGAAGCTCGAGAGTCAAGTCAACAACAAATGCAGGAATAGATCTTCCGATGACTCGAGTAAAGTTGGATCCTTATTTCCTGGCATAGGCTTAGCTTATTAATTTAATTAATCCCATTTCATTTGGGCAAGAATGCGTTAAGAAGCAAGTCGTTGAGCGATTTTAGTGTATAATCTATTTGACAGTTCAAAATTATGTCATACTAATATTTTTATACCTTACCAATAAAAAATTATCTTAAAACTAGAGATATCCAACTGATGTAAGTCTCGTCAAGAGAGATTGATCATATACAAAATTGGAGATGATAAATCTTGTTATGTAGACTTCAAATAGTAGGGGTTCAAACTTCCCTTTTGTGAATTCTACCTTTATCGGATGACGCCCATGAACCATAGGACAATACCATCTATTTTATTTATTTATTTATTTAGTTTTGGAACCGTGTCATCTAACCTCGAACCTTAGTAGTTAAGCTCTAAGATCACATCTTGCAGTTTTGCTCATGAAAACAATTTGCAGCATACAAAAAAGAAAAAGGATAAAGAAAGAAGTAAAGGGTGATGTCAATAACAATGATAAAAAGGCGAGAAAATGACTTAATTTATCTTTAGAGTGCACGTGTTTAAATTTTTATTTCTTGTTCTTGATTAATACTTTTTTAACTAATATAGTGTTATTTGACTAAAAGAATACTGAATAAGAATAAAAGATAAAAATCAAAACTCATGCACGTATTTATCTCCTTTTCTCTAAACAGACACCAGTTTAAATATACAGAGAATGGGTCTCACGCTACAATATACCCGCTGGTGGAGGCCACTCTACTAGTTATCATGCTCAATGTCAATAGTGCACCCCAAGCAATTTTCACAACGTCAAGACACGAATAATATTTACTTTATAATTTAAACAGCCAGTTTGAACGAACGCAAAAGCACAAGAGTAAAATCCCAACTAATTAACACTCCATATGATCATACCCCCTAGCAAAAAAAAAAAAAAAAAAATCCGTGTCATACAATAATTGTGTGTATATCACATGCTCTGTTCTTGTCCACAGATACCATAATTAAGGTCTACCAACCAACCATTGTTCTAAGCAGGACATGTCGCAATCCTCCTTTTTCTTCAGTAAAGAGAGCCAGATTAGACTATAGATTTCCCATCCTCACGCCGGTGTCTCTGGCATAAGTCGCCTCACCATCGTTTGCCTTTGAATGGCTAACGTAATAGAGCTCTGAGACGATACCTGTAAGGACAACGAAGGAAGCTCCAGCTGCAAAGATCCCTTTCCTTACTACTTTACACGACAAGGCATTCCTGTACTTCGTGTGGTACGCGTTTCTCACTGATGCCGCGAGCAAACATGACACAGCAATGATGAAGAATACCCTGAAATTCACATGCGGAAAAAGATCAACTTTAAGTCTTGAATGGGAGAAACATCAGAAGTGCATAAAGCTTTGAAAAGAATCGGTAAGCAATTCAAACCAAGAATTATCTATGAGCATTATCAACCCGAAAAAAAAAAAGAAAGTTGGCTTAACAACATACCAAGAAGTAATAAACAGTGCTATAGCGCAAGACCTAGAACCGCTGGGCCTTAAAGCCTTCCCGAAGCACAAGCAACGGCTCACCACCATTATAAGAAGTTGACTGACAGTCAATAACAGAACTGCACTCAGGCCTAAGGCAGTTGCAATATCTTTATCGTATTTACAATAGCTGTAATCTGCCGCCTTTATGATCGTCGCCTGCCATGGAAGAATATAGACAGTCAGGAGCTAACTGCATAACTGCTCTGAGTAGTCAAAATGGTTTTGCTCAAAGCTACTAGCCATGACCATTGAGCCAGACTTTTGAAAAGGGAGTTTTTTCATTGTAATAAGGTTTTAGTATAATTACTTTCAAGGTTAACTAACTAGATAACTCTTGAGGCCAAATTTCTGAATAACAACAATTGTTAAAAGATATGTCTAGGACAGAGACTGATACCAAAACCATAAATTTATGAGTTGTCGTGAAATATAAAATAAGACGCACAAACTATGGTTTTCACAAAGAAGAACCGGGTGTTACAAAATTTCCTACTGCAGTGAAATACATCTTGTACAACTTAACTCTTGATTGAGTTGACAGAAAGAAGACATCATGAAATATCTTGTTCAGGTAGGCATTTGAGAGCTTTAAGTTGAAAGTGCTATGTAACTAACACAGAATCCGTATCTAAAGTAAAGGAGAACAGTCTCTTTAACTTAACTGATTATCCCACAATAAAAATTTGGCTATAACCTCTTGATGCTTTGATTTTTATGCAGAATCTATTTGTGGAGAAACTTGAGGGCTTGAATCAACGTAAAATTCATACTCACTAATAACTGAAATAAAAGAAACAACTCAAATTTTAACTTATTAGTTAAATGGCAGTGAAATCAAATGGGAATAGAGAGAATCATCAACGTGAACTCCACAGCTGTATTGATTGGTTTTTCACGAGTATGTCAAAAATCTTGACAAACAGAGTCATGGATATTAAAATTATGCGGACATCCATTCAAGGTTTCCAAAGAATTCAACCACACTCAAAAGTCATTGTGACATATTAACCATCCCATGAACCCCTGAGCTTTAAGAGTTAGCAGAGCACTTCTTTCGACTTTTATTACACTTTCCCAAATTTCACAGCTGACTTCCAAGTTCGGGTTGATAGAAACAATACAAGGGAACGTATCCAAACTCAAAACTAATCTCTATTCTCTGCAGCGCATAGAATAATGATATTTTCCTGGTCGGTCCTCCTGAATCTTCTAGTACCAAACCCTGCTTGATGACAACTTTCAGAACCATTTAACAACCTAGAAGATCAGATTTTATGTGGTTTCCTTGGTCTTGAAGCAAATGGCCTTTCCAATGGCCAATAATTCACACAAACTTCCAAAGTAGGCGCAAAATGGCCTTGGAGCCTATTGGCACCCCGTGCCCGACTCCTCTAGACATGTAAAGTACATCAACTTCCAACTTGTAATAAAGGCCCTTAATTGAAACTTGCACAGTAATCGACAAGGGAAATCTTAGCAAGTCATTTCTAGCAAGAAGTTCAATGTTCATGATTCATGAAAAGGGCCACACAAGAAGCCCCCACATCACTTTGAATGTATAATTTGCAAGTACATGGTGTTCTTCAAGTTCCTATATCACTAAGGCATATTACTCCAAAATTTCCCCACTAGTTCTTACTAACATATTAGCCAACAAATTGGAGAATTAAGTATGAAATGGTAAGCAAGCTTTTGTTTAGTTTAATATCGTTCAAGTCAGACACTGTAAACAAAATTATTCTGGTGGCTCAGTCCAAGCAAGTGATTCACAAACGGGAAAAAGAAAAGGAGAACCTTTTTTTTTTTTATTAAAGTAATTGAGGTATGTAAGACAAAGAGAATATTTAAACTTAGTAGATATTAGGGTAAGAAAAAAAAAACAATAAAAAAGAAAACCCACAACTACTTGGAAGGGAATATTGTTTTTCTTCTGTATATGGCAATAAATTTCATACTTCATAAAATTATCTAGTTAACCTTTAAGTTCAAGAACTCAAAAACCAATACAAGTAGTTGGGTCATACTTATCAGTTATCACAATCAGCAGTTGTATTTTCTTGGAATTTTCCCTCGAAGACGAAAATAGGAAAAACTATTAAGGAACCTCCAAGGCCGCCCCC
>NW_010362485.1:185919-200999 GCF_000414095.1 Morus notabilis
AAATCTGCCCCCCCAAAAAAAAAAAAAAAATCTGCATCTACAAATCAAAGGTAGAAAACAAAGCAGAAAAATTTTCCAGGAAAAAAAGAAAAAGAACAGAAAGGAAAATCAGGGAAACAGAAACTCACAGTACTCCTCCTCTGCTCAGCAGCAACAGCAAGCGCAAAAGCAATTAAATCAAGCACAAACACAACAACCAGTACCAGCGTTGAAGCCATTGCTTCAAATGCTCAAAACCCCCCACAACTCTCTCTCTCTCTCTCCCCTTTCTCTTTCTAATCTCTATCTCTCTCTCAGGGACTTCAAAAGTCACCTTGGCTTAAACCCAGATAATATATTTTTTATTGGATCAAACTATGATGAACAATGAAATATGAAAGGGAAAGTTCCGAAAATAAAAGAAAATACTAGTTTAGGATAGAGCTTACAACTCCCGCAGCATTTTTTTTTTTTGTTGATAAATTTTACTTTTGCTCCCTAATTTATAGTAACGCTGTCAATTTACTCCCAAAATTTAAAAAGTGGTCTATATGCCTCCTAAACTATTAGATGTTATTGATTTTGTCCTTCTGTCTATTGCCGTCTAATTTAAGCTGACTTGATTTTGAGGGAGATTGAAGGGTAAGGAAGTAATTTTGTCTCAAGTGAATTTGAGATCAGTGAAATTATGGTCTCGTTCGTTTCGCAGATTTAAGTTTTAATTCGAGTTAAGATGTAACATTTTTTGAGAGTTTTTAACTGTAGCAAAAAAAATTAGATGTGATATTTTTTGAGAGTTTTTAACTGTAAAAATCTAAAACTGAAAACTCAAATCGGTAGAAGGAACGAAGCCCATATATACTCCTAAGACTTTTTATCAAAAAACTATACTCCTCAGACATCACATTTAGAAAAATCGTGAGAAAACTATTTTCAAATCTTAATAGTGCACACAGAGGATGTTGCTATTTTGAGATCTAAGCTAAGTTTGTGGAGAATCACTTGTAAAAGTGATGAATACTATGGGTAATGATGGGAGAAGAATTTTGTACCTGATTATAGTGAGTTTTTCTCTTAATAATTTTGTGTAATGTGAAAATATGATGGATTTTTGAATGTTAGTTGATATTTATGTGTTAGTATGTATAATGCTACAAGTTTTGGTATGGTTTGTGGTTAAAATTTTTGAGTTTAAAATTTGAGTTTTATTACAGTAAAATGTTCTCAGAAACATTCATATTTAACTTTTTTATTACAGTAAAAATTCTCACATAAAATCACATCTTAACTCAGATTAAAAACTTAAATAAGCGAACTAAACGGCGCTTACTATCCTTTCTCAATATTTCCACTTGTACTGCCGTCATATCATCTTCTTTTCTCATACATATTTTTTGCAACTTCTCAATTTCTTCCTCAATGGCTTTAACTATTAACTAAATTAATCGTCATCAGAGCAGGGTCGATCCAATGAGACGCCCACACCCTGGATTAACGTCTTTCTACAAAAATTAAGGTCCAAAAAGTTCAACAAATAAATTTCACAAATCTTAAAACTTGAGGAGGCAAAAAATATCTAACCTTATATTTGGCACAACCATAGAACCGGGGTTCTCTTGTGTTCTTGCAGTCCGAATTACCAGTTCAAGCTTACATTTATAAAGCGTAGACCTTTTTGATTCAGTCTCTTCTCTACTAAATTCAGAGCTTAACTCGTGTTTATTGCTTGATCTTGAACACTGTTGGCTACTACTTGCCATAAGTCTTCCAAATTTTGAAGTTTTTTTTACCCTAACCAACCTCAGAGATACCAATTTGGAAGAAGCACTGATATGGAACAAAGGGAAGAAGAAACCCTTGTTTTTGTCAAAAACCAGAGGAAATTAAAAAAAAAAAAGAAGCTAATTTGGTGGGAAAAGGCATTCAGATGGTGGTATATAATTTAACCACCCCAGAAAATGTTGCCATATCAGCTATTCCATCAATTTAATGGACGGAAAGGGCAAAATCAGTAACGTTTAATAGTTTGGGGGCATATAAACTGGTTTTAAAGTTTAGAGAGTAAACTGATAATGTTATTATAGTTCGCGAGGCAAAAGTAAAATTTATCCATTTTTTTCGCACTTTGTCCGCTTACACTAAAGCCCTTCTTAACATTTCCTTGAATTTATACTTTTTTTTTTCCAGAAATAGTAGAAAATAGAAAACAATAATTTGACATATTTATTAACTTATGTAAACTATTGGCTTATTAATTTTAATTCATCTCAAGTCTTGGCATATTTTCTTCTTTCTCTCTTTTTTTTAGTAAATATTAAGAAAAATTAAGAATAAGAGGAATGCTATATATGAGCCATCTAATAAGAGGAATGCTATAGGCCAACTTTTAGTTATAGAAATTAATAGGTCATAACTTGTTAAGTTATGGTTCATAATCAGATAAGTTATGGATAAACTTGTCAAGTTATGGTTCATAGCCAGACAAGTTATGGATAAAAATCGTGATTTATGGACAATAACTTGTCAAGTTATGGTTCATAACTAGACAAGTTATAGACGAAAACAGTAATTTGACATATTTATTAACTTATATAAACTATTGGCCTATTAATTTTAATTCATCTCAAGTCTTAGCCTATTTCTCTCTTTCTCCTTTTTTTTTGGTAAATATTAAGAAAAATTAAGAATAAGAGGAATGCTATATATGAACCATCTAATAAGCGGAATGCTATATACGAACTTTCTAATAATATAAAAACTTTCGTGCTGTTTGGTATCATTTTCATTCGTTTTTTAAAATGTTTTTTTATATTTTTGAGGCATGAGATATGAAAATATATTTTTTTAAATAGTGTTGAATTAGTAAATGTTTTGAAAATGAAAATGAAAAAAAATAAATATGATTTTTGTTAATAAAATACAAAATGGTTAAAAGTTATTTTTACATTCTATTTTTCTATTTTCATTTTTTAAGATATAACTTAATACACATTTTTAAAAACACACTAATTTTATTTTTTATATAAAAATAAACAAACTGAATTTCAGAAACAATCTAAGCATCATTACTAAAAATTCCTTCCATTTTCACACTCCAAGGTCGAAAGATACAATTTCTATATAATACATATTTTGATCATTTTCTCTTATGTTATTGTTATGTCAATATATATAAATGTATATAAAGAATAATGATAGGGACACTACTCTAATTTCAATATTTTTGTAATAATTTAAGAGGTATGTGAGTTTTCATCATTTTATTAGTAGTTATTTAAAAGATTGTCACGTTAAGTAATAATAAGTGACTACATTTACTAATAAAAAGATAAGTCTATGCCACATAAATTGATACAAAATAATTGAGATTAGAATTGATGTCCGTAAGACTAGTCATTTTTCTATTTAAAAATTATAGAATCCATTATGATTATTGTTAACTATTAATTATAATTAATTGAAAAATATGAAATGACAGTATCAAAAAAATAAAAAATAAAAAGTAACTGCTCTTCTTGAAACGTTTAGTACTATTGGTTAAATAGTAGAGGAATATCTAGATTTATGTATTGTCTTTTTTTTTTTTTTTTTTTTGAGAGAGAGAAGGAGAATATAGACTTTTACAATATTGGGACGGTAAAGAATACAACTTTTTTAATGTTATTAAAAATAACATTGCTTACACGTTAAGGCTATGATTCGATGAACAGTATTTAGAAAGCTTTAAAAAAGAAGTAACAAAAGATTTTTCAAACTTGATGATTTTTTCCCCCGTTAAGTTTTTCCCGTTAGCCTAGTTGATGACAATGATAGTAACAAATTTTTTGAAGTGGACGTTATTTATTGGTGTGAATAAGATGCCATTGTTGTGACCAAAAGTAGTGGATTCATGAATCATATGACAACAAAGAAACCAGTTTAGAAAAAAAGCATAATATTCGATTTACAAATTACTATCGTTTTGGGCAAAATTTAAGTGTATTCCCCTCAAACAAGTCCGTCAATAATCAACTTGCTGCGTTCGCCATTTTAAGAGTAAAGTGGATCCATCACTAATCAAAAAGGAGTTAGTGATAGTGAAATTTTTTTATTTGTGTTGTCTTCAAGTTTGTGTTTATTCAATTAATCATGTCTTAAACAGTACTAGGAAGAATTAGGATTGTTCATGGGTAGGGTTGATATACGATATGGTTTTTTCTTCTCCCATCTTAAAGGGTACGGGTTGCACATATTTGACTCCAACGATGTTAGAAAAATTTCACAACCCAATAATGTTTGGGTTGGGTTGGGATGGTGCGGGGTGGATTGGGTTGCCAATTTCAACATTCAAAGAATAAAAAACTCAAAGTTCAATCCAACATTCAAAGTTTACCATCAAATAGAAATAATAACTCCAACATTCAAAGTTCAAACAAATAGAAATTCAAAGTTCAATCCAACATCAAATATGAAGCAAAGTAGTCCATCTAACATCAAACATAAATCAAACATAAATTAGTCTACATTCATAAATTAGTCTTAACATAAAACAAACATAGAAACTTAATTCAAACATGAAAAAACTAGAGAGTAGAAATGAGTTGTCTCTCTAGGGTTAGATATTAAAGCAAGCAAGTTAGAGTGCGAGTTAGATTGGAGTGTGCGGCCATTATAGGCCCAACCTACACCCCGTTCTAAAATTTCGGGCCAAACATTGAATGTGCTGAAAAAAAAAAATTAAAAATTATATTTTTCAAATTAGATTAAGAGAGGGGTGGATTAGACCCGCGGGTTTTGCGGATCTATGAACAGGAAGAAATGCATGTTAAGTTTGACTCTTATGCAGATCTGTGGTTCGACAATATTGGTGCGAGATGCCTATAACCGGCTCAACCTTAGGCCACTTGAGTAGTTGCCTAAGGCCCCCAATGATATTTTTCTTTTGTAGTTGTTATCCAATTTAATATGTTAAATTAAAGTTTCACCAAAAAAAAAAAAAAAGTCAAAAATTTTGGAGAATGAAAAACAACAATAAATTTTTGAGAGCTGGAACAAAATAACCCAAAATTTGAGTATTATTTGAGTTAAATGTTAAAAAAATTTCTAATAATTATAAATTGCCCTAATTATGCACTCAAATGACTGTTTTTAAAATATTGTTTTTTGAGAGGTACCACACTCTTTTCTTTCAATATATAGTAGTACCTAATTACCCTAATAAGGCCTCTTTGTACATCAAATTAACTTTTATTCTCTTAATTATTATTAACGCTTTAAATGGTGCTCCTTTCTAATAAAAATAGTTTTAAATTTTTATTAAGTTCTGTATAGGTTTATTATTATTATTATTATTATTTATTAAAAAGGCCCCAAAAAGGGTTTTTGCTCAAGGCCCCCAAATTACTCGAGACGGCCCTGGATGCCTACCCCCAATCCGGTGTTTCACTCTCAGACAAAATATTTTTGACGTCGTTGATCATTAGATTGTTACCAAAGAGATTGATATCAGATATTTCCCGGCAAGAGATTATCTGGCGATGAAGAATCAAATTATCACTATATTGATTTCATTTTCAAATTGCTGACCAAGCTCTTGTTTGAGTCTCGTTTTGTTCTTCTTAGAGGTAAATTTACTGTGACTAAGTCGCCGTCTCATCTGAGGAGAATTATTGAGACTTTACTTGGCTTGTAATTGTAACAAGATGTCGGTTACTATTCATTTTCATGAATTAGCCTATGATGTTTTGTATCTAAGTTAGTTGAGCTTTTCGCTAATGAGAGCATTTCTACATTTTTCTTCGCTCTCTGCTCTTATCACTTTCCTCTCTGAGGTTAATTCTATGTGCTGATGAAGTGAGCGAAGTTTGCTTCATTAGTCCAATAAATGTACAAAGGAAACACTTTTTTTCTTCCCTTTTTGCTCTGTTCATTATTGTTCGTTTCGGATTCTCTTTATTATTATTATTATTAGATTTCATTAATTAGTATAGCTTACTCTTTAAATATATTCATTCATACATCGTTGACAAATGTAAGATCTTAATTAACATAAGTTGTACAGTTGTAGTACTTTTCAAAGAAAGCCAAAAGAATTAAAAACAATTTGCGCACATATATGGTCTATTTAGTTCGCTGATTCGAATTGAGACGTTACTTTATGTGAGAATTTTTTACTCTAGTAAAAAAGTTAAATGTAATTATTTTTTAGAGTTTTTTACTGCAGTAAAATTCAAATTTTAAACTCGAATCGATGAAATGAACGAGGCCATAACTATGATTAAGTTCATACCAAATACTAGATGATGATGTTAAACCAGTTGGCCAAACTCTATCCGGCATTAACCAGTATCTCCGGTAGAATTTTCAAAGCATAGAAACACGCTAGTACGCACTATATGCCAGCTATAACTCAATCTCTAGTGTCGTTATTCTTCAGGTTATTTGTTTCAATGACACTAATAAAAAAAATTCAAAGATATTATCATGTTTTATTTTATTTTTTTGGTAATTATAGTAAGGGAAATTGTTGGGGAGAGATCTCTATTCCCTGCTCTCTAGGGTTGGCTCTGCTATAAGGTCTTCTATCAAAACACTTGCTTCCTCAAGGGACAGCCTCTAGGTGGGTCATTGGACGATGGTCTACCAAAGGTTGGGATTGTGGGTGTTCTTAGGGATGAGTTTGTGAAGGTGTGAAGCTTGGTACGATTGCCAACATCATGTGTGGGATGCTTGGTACGACTGCCGACATCATGTGCGGGATGAGTTTGTGAAGGTGTGAAGCTTGGTATGACTGCCGACATCATGTGCGTCCTTGATTCCGCTGCTCTTCGACTTTGGGGACTTGGGCCCTTTGGAGTCATCAACATCACAAGATGGACTCGAATCATGTGTGAATTGACGGATTTGCATTGCTGCTCTTCGACTTTGGGGACTTGGGCCCTTTGGAGTCATCAACATCACAAGATGGACTCGAATCATGTGTGAATTGACGGATTTGCATTCTGACTCTTCAACAATTATAAATTCTGGCATGATCCTATTTCGACCCGACCGATCCATTATAAATAATACAATATAATACGCCAAAATGAGTTGTATTTTATAATACGACATAAACCGCATTAATTTACCATCCATATTAATTTATATAATATAATAGTTACATCAAACATTATATATTAATGTATTATTATAATGTACAGTGCTCTAATAAGATATATGTTCTGAATGGTATGATTTTCTTTACTACATCTCTCTAAAAATTATTAATTTCATAAACATCAAATGTATCTGATTTGTGATTAGCATCATTCTAAAAATCGTATGGTCCTTTTCATTAAAACTAATTAGATTTCTTCTTAGAAATTCACAACGGTTGAAAGTAAAACCAAGGATTTAAAAATCTCGCACACATAATTTGTGGGACTCATAACAACGTCTTGGCAAACTTTGAACATCGGAGGAAGAGAATTTTCTTTTTGAGAGTTGCAAAACCAATGGCAAAATAGGCCAACACGGTCAAACAACGTTTGTCCTAGGATTTTCAGACTATAATCAATTAACTAATTTGACTTAACAGAATCTCGAGAATTCCATCTTCTCGTTAATTTACAGTTTTTGGGTTTCTTGGAATTGTCACCTTCATGTAATTCTATCTTGGATTCAATTAAAGATGGTATACACTACTCGTATGTTTACCTACAGGTAGTCGGATTAGATATAAATTAGAGTGCATAAGATTCAGAATAAGTAAAATTTAGAGTGAGAAATCAAAATTAGAATAAATTATTTATTTAGTGTATGATTCAAAATTAGAATCACTCTAAATTAAAATATAATATTAATTTTAATAAATAAAATAAAGAACATATTTTTATATTAAAGTTAGCAATAGTTATACTAAGACCCATTTATTTCTCTAGTTGAAAACTTGAGTTAAAAAATAAATTCAATTATTTACTTAGTGCATGATTCGAAATTAGAATCACTCCAAATTAAAATATATCATTAATTTTAATAAATAAAATAAAGTATATATTTATTGCATTAAAGTTAGCAATATTTAGACTAAGGCCCCATTCCTTTCACTATTCTAGTTAAGAACTTGAGTTAAAAAATGAGTTTATGTGAGAAAAAAATATTATAGCAGGAAAAGATGAATTTAAATTTTTATAAGAGAAAATATTGTAGTAAAAACTTGAATTATAATTCGAACTAACGAAATGATCATATTCTTATTATAATACTAGGCAAATAAAATTATAAATATAAGTTGTAATTATTACTTTTTAATTTATTTTTAATTTTATATTCATAAATAAACTAGGATTAAGATAGTAATTTCATATCAATGTCATGAAGGAGAGTCTTAATTTAAAGGGAACATGAGATTGCTAATGTGATTCTTCAATTTCAAATTTAATTTTGGACCCACCAATCCCATTTCACACTCATACCTCAAAGTAGACATGTCATATATGTTAAGGCGAAAGAATAAAGTTAGGGGAACCTATGGTGCCCTCAATAGTTGGGCAATGATAGCATTAATTGTCGGGGAACCACAAAACAATTTTTTTTTAAAAAAATCTTTTATCTTCTGCTATACCCCACAGCCATCAGCCCATCCTCACCCTCACCGTTCCTCATTTTTCTCTCTTGAACCAAGAATAAAACTTTCTGTACATTTCAAATTCATATTTTTCTAAAGGTATTCTATTTTTTTCTTTTTCTTCTAAGAGAATTTAAATGATTTCTTTTCAATTTAATGAGATATTCTTTTCGTAACCGTACAAATAATGACTAAAAAAAAAAAAAAAAAAATTCCGATCAAGTTCCCATGACGCCTCCCCATAATAACCATGAGCGACAAGCTTAAATGTTCCGATCAAGTTCCCACCAGAAAAATTCCGATCCAGTTCCCACCAGTAAACCAAACAAAGCCCTTTTCCCCATGAAAAGCCCAAAACTGACAGTGGCTCACCCATCCTCCCGTGAACGCAAGCTCCGCCTCCGCACCCAACCTACCTGCGCCGCCCAGCCCTGGCGAGCCCACACATCTAGAGCCAGCTCAGATGGCCTCAGAATTTTTGTTTTTGTGTGAAAAAGAATTTCATATTTAAGCTTTTGGTTATTGTGGTTAGTCTCTAAGATGCGTTTAGTTAGTGTATTCGTGTCATAATTTGAATTATAATTCGTGATTCGTTATAATATTTTTTTCATAAAAAATACATATAAATCAAAAATAATTTTAAATTATGATTTTGAATTAATGAATCAAACGTTGTTAAAGTTTGAATAACACATAATTATGAACTTATTGCTTCTTATAAGACTTAAAATCATTGTGACTCATTTAAGTTATTTAAAAATATTATTCTAAATATTTATTGAAGAGTTATAGCGTTGATTTATCTTTAATTGACAAAAATAAAAATAAAAACTCTCTTAAACACCCCAACCTATTCGAAAGTAATTATTGGACCTACTAGGTCTATTGGTTTAAATTATTATTATTTTGTGAAAAGCCGAAGCTACTACTTTATTATTTAAAAGTAAGTCTCAGTATTATTAGTTTGTGATTCTTTAGTATTTTTTAATACTTAGTCATTTTATTTTATTTAATATTTAATATTATTAGTTTTTATGAGTTAAATATCTTTAATTAACTTTTAAATACTCATTTCAACTGTTATGTGTGTATTTTCTATTCAAATGATACACATAGATGGATGAAAAGAGTATTTTGAATGATTTTCTATATATCAAGAGTGTTTTGACATGTTTTGAAAAATCAGAAAACACTTTAAAATAAGATACATATTTCAACATCACATGTGCGTCCTTTTGATTCCGCTGCTCTTCGACTTTGGGGACTTGGGCCCTTTGGAGTCATCAGCATCACAAGATGGACTCGAATCATGTGTGAATTGAGGGATTATGCATATAACCACAAATTATATACAGTACAGTGGTTTCAACTTTGCTGTTTGTAGGCCTAAATGAATTAGAATAGGGCAGAATTTATAGATGTAATAATCTATCAATTCGAAAGAAATGTTAACTTAACTAGAATAAAATATATAAGACAGAAAAATAATAATCCTTTTTACGGAACAATCCTTATATAAACATTTGGGATTACAAATTTCAAAGTTTAAGGTCTCTAAATGAAACCTTGAACTAAAAATCATTCTGATTCCCTTTCTAATCTTACGCAAAACTTAACCTCATGATAACTCCTTAATTACAAAGCTGGAAGTTGTTCAAAAAGTTTGGGTACTACAATGGGCCACAGACAACTTGCTAGAGAAAGAAAAGAGAGTCAATAACATGGGAATCACGTGTGTTTTTGCAATGTAATTGCTACCTACCATATTTAACTCTTCTATATAATAATCTAGGGATAACTAGATTTTCTCTCCAATAGTATTAAGAGTAAAGTGACCAATTAAAATGAGAAAATGGGCATGAGGAGTTCCAATCATTTGTACCAACGTCCTCTGCAAAGCATTAATAACAATAAAAATATGTGCAAAGCAGTTGGGGAGGTAGAGAAATGATATTCTGACTCGCTGAGAGAGATCCCTTTTGTTTTTACATTATGTTAACATGTTGGTAGATGCTCATATCATGACATGACTTCATTAAAATTTGACATGTCATTCTTTAAAATTTGACATGTCATTCTTTAAAATTTGACATGTTATGCCGGCCCTTAAAGTTGGCCCACGTTCAGAGTTAGATTGTAGTGGACGAAAAATTAAAATTTCAGGATAACGTGAGACTCATTTAACGTTCATTAATTTTAGGAAAATGAAAGGTTTTCATACAGGAATACATATATATATATATATATATATATATATATGTATATATGCATACATATATTTCTTTTGCTAATCAAATATGCATACATATATTGTGAAACGTGTAATGAGATATAAATCTAGTGCATTATGACTAGGTTCATTTGATATTCATTAATTTCAAAAAAACGATGCACACACATACATATATATATATATATATATATATATATGTGTGTGTGTGTGTGTGTGTATAAAGTGATCAGATATTAATTTACTGCATTATGACCTATATAGGCTCATTTGAAATTCATTAATTCAGGAAAATGAAAGGTTCATTTTCATACGGGATAATCAATCTACCTAAATAACTTAATAATAA
This sequence comes from Morus notabilis, assembly GCF_000414095.1. Lineage (NCBI taxonomy): Eukaryota > Viridiplantae > Streptophyta > Magnoliopsida > Rosales > Moraceae > Morus > Morus notabilis. The sequence goes on from NW_010362485.1 coordinate 197,065, forward strand.
AATTATATTATCAAATTTGCCCTCCTTACTTTTTCCAGAAACTCTCTCTTCTTTTATATCATCAAAGAAAGAAATATATACATGTATGTGTGTGTATATATATATATATTTGTAAATGGTGTTTGAAGAAATGGGCTTTGCAACATTTTTCACAATTTATGTTCATTTGCATAAATATTATATTGGGTTTTGAGAAGAAAATCACATGAAAATCCTTAAAATACTATTGGCCCATAAAATCTAAAACGTGTCGGTGCAATTATATAGCAAAATTTAGAAAAAAATCATTTTATTAACTTTTTATGATATAAATATAACACAATTTGTCTCCATGTTTATGGTCATTTTAAAGTCTACAACAATTTAGAATTATAATTTATCAATTATTTAAACACAACTCTAATTAAAGTGACATCACTTTTAAAATTCAATTTACCAAACACTTAACTGTTTTTTATCACAGCTGATTTTTCACCTATCACAACTAACAACAATTATTGTAAAAACCACAGCAATACTAAATTAGCCCTTAGTTAGCTGCTACATGACAAACATAGGACAAAAATGAATGCAAAAATGTGTTTAATTTTCATCTGCGTTTTTTGCTTTTTCCTAAAACATTTAAGTTTGTACAAAGCAACACTAGCTATAAATGAAATCCGTCTGCGAAAACATAAATTTATTATTAATTAGCCGTTATCATTTGATTAACACGATTGATTAATTTTAAGAATTTCACTATAAAAAAGGGACTCTCCCTTTTCCTCCAGATCATAGCATTGCGTCCAAACCAAAAACTTCATAGCAGCAATATGGGATCTCTCGTTCTCACTCAACCACTCGCTACCACCACTTCTCTATGTCCCTTCCCCGCTCGTACCAAAACAACCCTCAACACCAAGCGTAGACAAAGCCATATAATTAGAAGATCGTCAATCTCATGCAATAATCATGCCAGCAGCAACCAAAGCTTCGACGAGACATCGTCGCAATATCGGCCTCAACTCGGAAAGGTAGAGAGGAGGAACGTTCTCATCGGTCTCGGCATGGCGGGGCTTGGATCCAACCCTCTAGCCCTCGCCAATCCGGTGAATGGACCCGACACAAATATTTGTAACCAACCGAAGTTGCTGGACGGCACTCCCCTACCCGACAAATGTTGTGCGCCAAAATCAAGCTCAGATATCATAGATTACAAGCCGCCACCTTTTACAAAGTTGCGAGGTAGACCACCGGCTCACAAGGCTGACAAGGAGTACATAGCCAAGTACAACGAAGCCCTGTGTATGATGAGGGGTTTGGAGGACACTGACCCACGGAGCTTCAAGCAACAGGCTGATGTTCATTGTGCCTACTGCAACTTTGGCTACGACCAGGATGGCTATCCTGGTGTTGAACTCCAAGTCCATTTCAATTGGCTCTTCTTTCCCTTCCACCGCTGGTACTTGTACTTCTACGAGAGGATCTTAGGGAAGCTCATCGGTGACCCGGATTTCGCTATTCCGTTTTGGAACTGGGACCATCCTGACGGCATGACAATGCCGGCCATGTTCACCTCCGATCCAAACTCCGATCTCTATGATGTAAACCGAAGCCCTAAGCATCAGCCTCCCTATGGGCTCGACCTCGAATACGACAAAGCTAATCTTTGTAAACCGCCAAAGCCTTATAAGCAGCTGGTGGAGGATAATCTCGCCACGATGTATAGGCAAATGGTGTCTTGTGCCACAAAACCATGTCTATTCTTCGGCGGCGAATATAAGGGCGGGGAAGCGCTTGTAAACCAAATGGGCACGATTGAAAGTACTCCCCACAATAATATCCACGTTTGGAGTGGGAGCGAGAAAAATCCGAATGGTGAAGACATGGGGAACTTCTACTCGGCGGGACGAGATCCGATGTTTTATGCTCTCCACGGCAATGTCGACCGGATGTGGTGCATTTGGAAATCGTTACCGGGGAAAAATAATAGAGACATCACCCACCCTGATTGGCTTAACTCCACGTTTTTATTCTACGATGAGAATGCGCAGCTCGTCCGAGTTAAGGTCAGAGACTGCCTCGACACTAGGATGCTCGGATATGTCTACGAACATGTCGACCTTCCGTGGTTGTACAACAAGCCAAGGGCAAAATCTTCTTCCCTGTTAAGAAGGCAAACAAGATCTGCGGATCAGTCGCGCGGTGGCTTTACCCCGCTAACCGACTTCCCTATAAAACTGACGAAGAAGACAACAGTGTTGGTGACGAGGCCGAAGAAGGGCAAGAGGAGCAAGGCGGAGAAGGAAAAGGAGGAGGAAGTGTTGGTGGTTGAGGGGATCGACTTTGACATGACTAAGGCAGTGAAGTTTGATGTTTACATAAACGACGAGGACGAGAGTGGGCCTGGCAAGTCAGAGTTTGCCGGAAGTTTTACCACCGTTCCGCACTTCTCCACAAACAAGAAGAAGATGCCCAACGTAAAATTGACGCTTGGAATAACGGAGTTGCTCGAGGACGTGGGAGCTGAAGATGATGACAATGTGTTCGTCACTTTGGTGCCCAAATCTGGCAACGTCACCATTGGTGGGATTAAGATCGTTTTCCTATCTTGAAGGTTAAGATATTCATCCTAGCAATATATATCTAGCTAGCTATATATCTCGAAAGCAAAGCGTATTGTGTGTTACGTTGTGCATGCATGTGTACTTGTTATCTTGTATTCAATCCATCATTTAGTTGTACTGGTGGATAAATAATTGTTTTGCGAAATTAGTTACGCCGCAAGTTGTTGCTTGTTTGGGTAACGCTTTTCTCGGGTCTGCATTTGTCGACTTTCTTTCTTTCTTTCTTTTTTTTTTTTTTTACGTGAGTCTGGCTTTATATCAGGTTTTGTCCTGTTTGAAGTTGTTAGTTCTAGTATTCCCTTTACCTTCGGTATCGTCATGATGTTGTGCTTGTTTTGTAATAATGAATAATATCAGAAATTGTGTACTTGAAAATAAGAATAACTATATTCTTCTCCTTTTTATTATCATTTTTTCTCACTATTTTATTTGTAGTGTGCAGAAATATTTCTCAAATAAAAGAACTCATGGAAGTTATCTTTCTGTAATTGCAAATCTTATAGACAATAGTATGGGATTTGTGGATCACTCGCATTAAGGAAGAAAATCTCATAAATATTGAGGCCATGTTTAGCTTGTTTCGTATTATATTATATGAGGTATATTGTGTTATATTGGACTTGGTAGAGGATAGGTTTATAGAGGGGTGCCAACTTAATTGGGATGTCTTGGCAAATCTAGATACTAGTTGTCTATTCTCTTTAGTTTATAAAAAAATATTGTGTTATATTGTATTGTGTTGTATTATCATAATACAATAGGTGCTTGGTGTCATGTCGTATTGTATAGGGGTCAAAATGTAAAATTTTAGGGTGAAAATGTAATTTTTGAAAAATTTTAGGGTCAAATTGTTATTTTGAAAAGCTTAAAATAGAAGTTTTAAAAAATTTAGTGTCAAAATGTAATTTTATAAAAATTAAGGGTCAAAATATAATTTTTAAAATATAAATTTGTATTGTGAGTTTTCAACAATTATAAATTCGGGCATGATCCTGTTAATATTCCCTCTCTCTTGTCATTCCACTTATTTATGAAGGTATTCTATTTTTTTTTTCTTTTTCTTCTAAGAGAATTTAAGGCTTCGTTCATTTCACCGATTCGAGTTTTCAGTTTTAGGTTTCTACAGTAAAAAGCTCTAAAAAATGGTCACATCTAACTTTTTCTTCTATAGTGAAAAGCTCTAAGAAAATATCACATCTCAGCTCAAATTGAAAACTCGAATCCGCGAAGTGAACGAGGCCTAAATGATTTCTTTTCAATTTAATGAGATATTCTTTTCGTAACCGTACAAATCAATGACTAAAAGAAAAAAACTTTAGTTCTTCCGAT